>NW_023995767.1:0-85733 GCF_015586225.1 Lucilia sericata | reverse complement strand
AATTTATAAAAATAATATATTTAAATTCATCTTTTAAGTCAAAACTTTTTAAAAGATTAATAAAAGACCAAGGAGTACAAATCAACACACCAGAAAATATCATCTGCAGGTTTTAGAACTAAACTAGAACTGAAATGGAACTGGAAATAGAACTGAACAAGAACTAGAACTAAACTAGAACTAAACTAGAACTAAACTAAAATGAACTAGAAGTGAACTAGAAATGAACTAGAATCAACTAGAAATAAGCTGGAACTGAACTAGAACTGACTAGAACTGAACTAGAACTGAACTAGAACTGAACTAGAACTGAACTAGAACTGAACTAGAACTGAACTAGAACTGAACTAGAACTGAACTAGAACTGAACTAGAACTGACTAGAACTGAACTAGAACTGAACTAGAACTGAACTAGAACTGAACTAGAACTGAACTAGAACTGAACTAGAACTGAACTAGAACTGAACTACTGAACTGATAACTAACTGAACTAGAACTGACTAGAACTGACTAGTACTGAACTAGAACTGAACTAGAACTGAACTAACTAGAACTGAACTAAACTGAACTGAACTAGAAACTGAACTAGAACTGAACTAGAACTGAACTAGAACTGAACTAGAACTGAACTAGAACTGAACTAGAACTGAACTAGAACGAACTAGAACTGAACTAGAACTGAACTAGAACTGAACTAGAACTGAACTAGAACTGAACTAGAACTGAACTGGAACTGAACTAGAACTGAACTAGAACTGAACTAGAACTGAACTAGAACTGAACTAGAACTGAACTAGAACTGAACTAGAACTGAACTAGAACTGAACTAGAACTGAACTAGAACTGAACTAGAACTGAACTAGAACTGAACTAGAACTGAACTAGAACTGAACTAGAACTGAACTAGAACTGAACTAGAACTGAGCTAGAACTGAACTAGAACTGAACTAGAACTGAACTAGAACTGAACTAGAACTGAACTAGAACTGAACTAGAACTGAACTAGAACTGAACTAGAACTGAACTAGAACTGAACTAGAACTGAACTAGAACTGAACTAGACTAGAACTGAACTAGAACTGAACTAGAACTGAACTAGAACTGAACTAGAACTGAACTAGAACTGAACTAGAACTGAACTAGAACTGAACTAGAACTGAACTAGAACTGAACTAGAACTGAACTAGAACAAGAACTGAACTAGAACTGAAATAGAACTGAACTAGAAATGAACTAATAACTTAACTAGAACTGAACTATAACTAACTAGAACTGAACTAGAACTGACTACTGACTAAACTGAACTAGAACTGAACTAGAACTGAACAGAAACTGAACTAGAACTGACTAGAACTGGAACTAGACTGAACTAGAACTGAACGGAGAACTGAACTAGAACTGAACTAGAACTGAACTGGCACCTAGAATTTGTAACTATCAGAATGTTAATTATGAAAAGGGTCAAGGATATTCAATATTACACTTCTTGGACACACATTGAAATTTATTTAATATAAAGACTTAAAATATTTTTCTATATTTCATCATTCCTTTTTTGACTTTTTGACATTTACTATTACGTAATTAATATTTTTCACTTGAAAAAATTTTATAATTGAAAAACCCTCTATCAAATTTCCGTACCTTACAGCACCAAATAAATAAATATAAATTTTATTTTTCATAATAATTTGAAAAATCTCCAGCAGCAATATTTACTTTGCCATTATATATTATTTGACCAATAAAATGTTTTTAATGAAAATATTCTTTTGCCTTTGATTGTAAGGTCCTTTGGACCATGCTTCACAAAAGTATGCACAACAACTGCTATAAGAAGAGAAAAAGGAATCTAGCAACAAACAAACAACTTAAGGTAAATTCCTTATTTCGCACCAAAATTCATTCGAAGGACTTCAACAAGAAGGAGAACTGCGAAACCTTGTCGGTCCTTCTTTTAGTGTAAAAGTGAAAACTGAATTTCTCAGGAATTTCAATTTCATTTTACAAAATAATTACGAGCAATTTATTAAAGTATCACTGAACAGTAAACAGTAGAAAACGGTCAGAAGGAGCAACAGCAACTATTTGTATAAAACTGAAAGACAAAGTGAATTTTTGGGGTGCGTGTGTTCAGCTGTTCAGACAAATAAATAACTGTACGAGTGGATGGATGGATGGTCGGGAACAATGCAGTAAACAAAGTTAAAAAATATAAAATAAATAAAGAAACAACAGAAAAAATGTTCTTTGAAAAATTACATAAACACAGGTTGAAAGCACAGGCAACATCGACACAAACTCAAATATAAAAAAAAACGAACAGAAAGAAACATTAAAAACAATTACTGTCATGACAACTGTCAAAATGAGAAACATATAAAACTGAAAGAAATTGTAAAGATGTTTTTTTTTTGTAGATTTTTGTTTTCTCTTCAAAATTTGAAAATTGTTGCAAAATGGTGGTAGCAAGATTGTAGCAGCGTTTCCTTTAAAGTGGACAATAATGTAAGGAGATTTGGTATCCTATCTGTTTGTCCTATTCTTCGTTTGTTAAATTGTCTATAAGCTTATTCATTGGTCTGTCTGTCCTTTTTAATTGTCGGCCTGTTTGTATTTCTCTTCGTCTCCACCGTAGTCTCTGTCTGTCTGCTTTTCTGTATATGTGCCTTTCTATGTATTGGTTGTTTTTATATTCGATCGTCAATTTGTCTGTCTCTTTTTCTTTCTGTTTTTCGATCCTCATTTTTATCTCTGTCTATCTGGCTAGCAGTCTTTATGTCTGTCTTTCTGTCTGTTCATTTAGGGATCTGTCTGTCTATCCGTATGACTGCACGTGTGTTAAATATTTGATCTGCTGTCAATCTATTTATTGCTGTCTGTCCGTTTGTTAATTGACTATCTGTCTACGAGGCCTCTTGTTTGTATTTTTACAATTATGTCCGTCTGTCTTTCAGTCTGTCTGTCTGTCTGTTCTTCTGTCTGTCTGTCCGTCTGTCTGTCTGTCTGTCTGTCTGTCTGTCTGTCTGTCTGTCTATCTGTCCGTCTATCTGTATGCCTGTCTTATCGATACTTGTGATAAAATTTCTTCTAATCTTAATAAATAAGAAAATGTATACTAAATTTTAAAGGTTTCATTTCTATTTTAAATTTTCTCATTTCTCTTCTATACCTTACCATTTCAACTTACTTTCGGAAACAGTGTAAATTTACACAACAAACATTTCGTTTCATACAATAAAATAACATGAATTTAATATTCTTCGCAGAACTTTAATGAAAAAGTAAAAATTAATCAACTCAAACCTCAGCACAAGTAGATTCCTTACACATCTTGTATGTTTTTTCCTTTTGTATCCTTAGACGCTTAGCAATTTCTTATGACACATTTCAAGACAAGTTGTGAAAAACAAAAGAAAAAATTTAACTCATCTATCATGATACAAAATAATGTCTAGTGTAAAATGTTGAAGGGGGGAGGGGGAATAGAACCTGAAAAAAGTTTAAAAAATCATATACACATGGTGGCTATGACGGTTGTACTCAGTGTAGTGGAGGCTAAGAGAAAAAAAAATTATGTTTAAAAGGAAAAAGTGTTGAAATATGTTGTGTGTTAATACGAGAGTTGTTATCAAAGCAGTTAGGCAAACATTTCGACTTTTTGCTTTTTACCATAATTGTAGTTCCAACCCTCCTATTTGTTTGTTGTATTTGTCTTCTACTATTTGTTTGTATTGCTGCTTTTTCCACAACACGCACTCTTGTCAAATACGACAAGGTGACATATTAGTACACATGACAGCTATCATTTTGACATTGCCGATGTTTATCATCGTCACAACCATCATCAGCACCATCGTCAACATCACTGCAGTATGAATGTACTCCACTAAAATGCCTGCCAACATTTCTACTATAGCAGAGCAGAGCACAGCACAGCTACACTTTCATTTCTCGATTTTTTTTCACTCATCAAATGTGAAGCATTTCTTTTGAGGAAAAAAAAATCTATTAAAAGTCGTATATGTACTAGGATGATGAGTATGTGTATAGATATATCACATGTGACACTAGCAGAATAACAAACAAGTGCCAAAAACAACGATAACAAGAACTGTACAAAGAACAACAATAGCAACCTGCAACTGTCAACAAATAAATGCGTAAAGTTTTCTCTTAAATGATTATTTCATTTTGTTGACAATTGAATTTTTTATTAAAAAGTCATGGTTTTTTTCCTCGTAGTTTTTTTTATTTATTTTCCCAGTTTGGTTTTTAAAGAAAGTTTTCGGGAAAAACTTGAAATATTTAAGTAACGCTTCTAGTTGACAAAACAAATAGAAAAGTTAAAAAGCAATTGAAATGTACACATAGAGTCGATTGTAAAGCTAAAAAGTTAAATGGAGTCTTTTGTGGGGGCAGTTATGAGAAGTGAGTTGTAAAATGGAGGAGAAGTTGATACAAAAACAGAGGAAAACCCTTCTGTATATGAATAGGAGGGTTCTTTATCTGTATGCAGGATAAAATGTAAATAAAAGTAAAGTTAAAGTATTTTGTTAATAACTAACTAACTAACTAACTAACTAACTAACTAACTAACTACTAACTAACTACTAACTAACTAACTAACTAACTAACTACTAACTAACTAACTAACTAACTAACTAACTAACTAACTACTAACTAACTAACTAACTAACTAACTAACTAACTAACTACTAACTAACTAACTAACTAACTAACTAACTAACTAACTAACTAACTAACTAACTAACTAACTAACTAACTAACTAACTAACTAACTAACTAACTAACTAACTAACTAACTAACTAACTAACTAACTAACTAACTAACTAACTAACTAACTAACTACTAACTAACTAACTAACTAACTACTAACTAACTAACTAACTAACTACTAACTAACTAACTAACTAACTAACTAACTAACTAACTAACTAACTAACTAACTAACTAACTAACTAACTAACTAACTAACTAACTAACTAACTAACTAACTAACTAACTAACTAACTACTAACTAACTAACTAACTAACTAACTAACTAACTAACTAACTAACTAACTAACTAACTAACTAACTAACTACTAACTAACTAACTAACTAACTAACTAACTAACTAACTAACTAACTAACTAACTAACTAACTAACTAACTAACTAACTAACTAACTAACTAACTAACTAACTAACTAACTAACTAACTAACTACTAACTAACTAACTAACTAACTAACTAACTAACTAACTAACTAACTAACTAACTAACTAACTAACTAACTAACTAACTAACTAACTAACTAACTACTAACTAACTAACTAACTAACTAACTAACTAACTAACTAACTAACTAACTAACTAACTAACTAACTAACTAACTAACTAACTAACTAACTAACTAACTAACTAACTAACTAACTAACTAACTAACTAACTAACTAACTAACTAACTAACTAACTAACTAACTAACTAACTAACTAACTAACTAACTAACTAACTAACTAACTAACTAACTAACTAACTAACTAACTAACTAACTAACTAACTAACTAACTAACTAACTAACTAACTAACTAACTAACTAACTAACTAACTAACTAACTAACTAACTAACTAACTAACTAACTAACTAACTAACTAACTAACTAACTAACTAACTAACTAACTAACTAACTAACTAACTACTAACTAACTAACTAACTAACTAACTAACTAACTAACTAACTAACTAACTAACTAACTAACTAACTAACTAACTAACTAACTAACTAACTACTAACTAACTAACTAACTAACTAACTAACTAACTAACTAACTAACTAACTAACTAACTAACTAACTAACTAACTAACTAACTAACTAACTAACTAACTAACTAACTAACTAACTAACTAACTAACTAACTAACTAACTAACTAACTAACTAACTAACTAACTAACTAACTAACTAACTAACTAACTAACTAACTAACTAACTAACTAACTAACTAACTAACTAACTAACTAACTAACTAACTAACTAACTAACTAACTAACTAACTAACTAACTAACTAACTAACTAACTAACTAACTAACTAACTAACTAACTAACTAACTAACTAACTAACTAACTAACTAACTAACTAACTACTAACTAACTAACTAACTAACTAACTAACTAACTAACTAACTAACTAACTAACTAACTAACTAACTAACTACTAACTAACTAACTAACTAACTAACTAACTAACTAACTAACTAACTAACTAACTAACTAACTAACTAACTAACTAACTAACTAACTAACTAACTAACTAACTAACTAACTAACTAACTAACTAACTAACTAACTAACTAACTAACTAACTACTAACTAACTAACTAACTAACTAACTAACTAACTAACTAACTAACTAACTAACTAACTAACTAACTAACTAACTAACTAACTAACTAACTAACTAACTAACTAACTAACTAACTAACTAACTAACTAACTAACTAACTAACTAACTAACTAACTAACTAACTAACTAACTAACTAACTAACTAACTAACTAACTAACTAACTAACTAACTAACTAACTACTAACTAACTAACTAACTAACTAACTAACTAACTAACTAACTAACTAACTAACTAACTAACTAACTAACTAACTACTAACTAACTAACTAACTAACTAACTAACTAACTAACTAACTAACTAACTAACTAACTAACTAACTAACTAACTAACTAACTAACTAACTAACTAACTAACTAACTAACTAACTAACTAACTAACTAACTAACTAACTAACTAACTAACTAACTAACTAACTAACTAACTAACTAACTAACTAACTAACTAACTAACTAACTAACTAACTAACTACTAACTAACTAACTAACTAACTAACTAACTAACTAACTAACTAACTACTAACTAACTACTAACTAACTAACTAACTAACTAACTAACTAACTAACTAACTAACTAACTAACTAACTAACTAACTAACTAACTAACTAACTAACTAACTAACTAACTAACTAACTAACTACTAACTAACTAACTAACTAACTAACTAACTAACTAACTAACTAACTAACTAACTAACTAACTAACTAACTAACTAACTAACTAACTAACTAACTAACTACTAACTAACTAACTAACTAACTAACTAACTAACTAACTAACTAACTAACTAACTAACTAACTAACTAACTAACTAACTAACTAACTACTACTAACTAACTAACTAACTAACTAACTAACTAACTAACTAACTAACTAACTAACTAACTAACTAACTAACTAACTAACTAACTAACTAACTAACTAACTAACTAACTAACTAACTAACTAACTAACTAACTAACTAACTAACTAACTAACTAACTAACTAACTAACTAACTAACTAACTAACTAACTAACTAACTAACTAACTAACTAACTAACTACTAACTAACTACTAACTAACTAACTACTACTAACTAACTAACTAACTAACTAACTAACTAACTAACTAACTAACTAACTAACTAACTAACTAACTAACTAACTACTAACTAACTAACTAACTAACTAACTAACTAACTAACTAACTAACTAACTAACTAACTAACTAACTAACTAACTAACTAACTAACTAACTAACTAACTAACTAACTAACTAACTAACTAACTAACTAACTAACTAACTAACTAACTAACTAACTAACTAACTAACTAACTAACTACTAACTTAACTACTACTAACTAACTAACTAACTAACTAACAACTAACTAACTAACTAACAAACTAACTAACTAACTAACCACTAATAACAGTACTACCTAACTACCTTCTACTAAAACTAACTTTAAAACCGGATCACTATATAACATGATCACTTTACCGCTAAAGGTGAGTACTGACTCATCTTAATCGACTTCAAAAATTTTTACGGAACTATGATTGACATGCTTGTAAACTAATTCTTTCGAAAATTCGAAAGGGCTTGTCTTTTAGGAAACTTTTTTTGACTCAAAAACCTTCTTCCGTAAGAGTGCTAATATAAGAAACATGTCCTTGTAATTGTTTCCTCGATCGTTTGTAGTAATGTTGCTTATGATTCGAGGGAGGTCCTTCAAAAGGTCCTTTAAAAGCTCCTGTTATGATGTTATTTGTGGGGATAATGTTTGATCGAGAAATCCTTTCAAGGACCCTTTGAAAGCTCCTATTATGATATAATTGTGGAGACAATGGTTTACAAAGTACACAAATGTTTCGCAGCCATCTGGAAAATACCAGTCGGCACACATTTCCAATCGATTTAGCGATGTCTGTCCGTCCAGGTAAACCTTGTAATCAAATTGCACTTAGACTTAGCGCAAAGCTTTGCATCGCTTGTAGCTCCCACTCTGACATCAGCCTTATACTTACTTATTTCACTTAGTCATCATAAAACAGTATCATCCGAATAAAAGTTCTGTTATATCTACAAAAATGTTAAATTTGTTTCTACAGTATAATTATTTGCTTTAATTTAAACTTATTTTGAAAATTATTTACTTAAATTTTACTTATATATTATATAACCTGCGGCTAAATTTGTTCAACACAAAAATCGTGTTACTTCACAAGACTTTCTGTCATGTTTTAGGAGTTTTTTAAATGCTTAAACAAATACCCACTCTACAGGATTTACATAAAAATATATTTAATAATTTGTTTAACATTTGTAATAATTACAAAAGAAATTTGTAGCTTTTAACTTAAATTGATTTATTTAGTTCATTGTTTGTTTATTGTACCCTACAGCAGAGAATAGGTGAATTTTATAAACAGAGAAAAGGAAATTTTACCCGGAATTGTGTTGGCAAGTGGATTGAAATACTACAAGTTGTAGCTTGTCAAATGTTCGTCTCGTTTGACCATTTGCAATTTGTGTTGTTTTATAAAAACTTTTGCTGGACTTCATTTGCGTGAGTGTTTTGGATAGTTTTTTTTTGCTTTCGAAACATAATACCATAGTCCCTGCCTAAATAATAACAACTGTATATGCCAGACATACTAAATAAAACAACAAAAACAAAAAAATCAAATACCTACAAAAGGACTCCTAAGAGTGTGTTTTTACAAACACACACATTCCCTAATGACACGCACACAAACCTTAGTGAAAGGTGATAGCAGGAGGGGAAAGGTGAAGGTGTGAGAAAGAAAAGAATTTCATTTATACTCCCCTTAAGAGGTCATTTAGTTTCAGTTCATTTTCTTTGTTTAATGGTTTCTTTTACTTTTGCTTTGTTTTTTTTTGTTATTTTGTTCATGTTATTCTCCTTCTTAAAGGACAAAAGAAAAACCTCAAAAGTATTTTCCATCACAATAGGAGTGATGTGTGTTAGTATGTTTTTCTTATTGCTCCTATTGGTAGAGTTCGAGTAGCAACTCCTCTCCTTTAAGGTTAAGAAGCGTTTAGTCAACAACAACAATAACACAACTAACATTCTTATATACATGTTTGGTTTTCCTCGAAGAGGTCCTGTTATTGTTGACAATGTTTTTCTTCCCTTTATAACAATTGTTTTACAAAAACTAAAAGAAACAAATATTTATTTTTTTTTCATATATTTCCCTGTAAAGTAGTTATTGTTTTCCAAAGGATGTTGGTAGCCAGTTGGCAATAAAGTACAGTAAAATGGAGTAAAAACAAATAAAATGAATGAAGAATGTTGTGAGGAAACAAAACGAATCGGAAATACTCTAATACTAAAATCAGCTGTAGTTTCTTACATAACACTTCAAACAAGAAAATAGTGAAAATCTGTGATCACTCATATTTCTCAACAAAAATCGATTTTTATATAGAAAACTTAAAATCGGTTGTAGTTTCTTAAATAACGCTCCAAACAAGAAAACAGTGAAAATCTGTGATCACTCATATTTCGCACTAAAAATCATATTTTATATAGAAAACCTAAAATCGGCTGTAGTTTCTTAAATAACGCTCCAATCAAGAAATTAGTGAAAATCTGTGATCACTCATATTTCCCACTGAAAATCGATTTTTATATAGAAAACTTAAAATCGGCTGTAGTTTCTTTAATAACGCTCCAATCAAGAAAATAGTGAAAATCTGTGATCACTCATATTTCGCACTAAAAATCATTTTTTATATAGAAAACTTAAATCGGCTGTAGTTTCTTAATTAAAGCTCCAATCAAGAAAATAGTGAAAATCTGTGATCACTCATATTTCCCACTAAAAATCGATTTTTATATAAGAAACCTAAAATCGGCTGTAGTTTCTTAAATAACGCTCCAATCAAGAAAATAGTGAAAATCGGTGATCACTCATATTTCCCACCAAAAATCGATTTTTATATAAGAAACCTAAATCGGCTGTAGTTTCTTAAATAACGCTCCAATTGAGAAAATCTGTGATCACTCATATTTCCCACTAAAAATCGATTTTTATATAGAAAACTTAAAATCGGCTGTAGTTTCTTAAATAACGCTCCAATCAAGAAAATAGTGAAAATCTGTGATCACTCATATTTCCCAATATAAATCGATTTTTATATAGAAAATCTAAAATCGGCTGTAGTTTCTTAAATAACGCTCCAATCAAGAAAATAGTGAAAATCTGTGATCACTCATATTTCCCACTAAAAATCGATTTTATATAGAAAATCTAAAATCGGCTGTAGTTTCTTAAATAACGCTCCAATTGAGAAAACAGTGAAAACCTGTGATCACTCATATTTCCCACTAAAAATCGATTTTTATATAAAAAACTGAAAATCGGCTGTAGTTTCTTAAATAACGCTCCAATCAAGAAAATAGTGAAAATCTGTGATCACTCATATTTCCCACTAAAAATCGTTTTTTATATAGAAAACTTAAAATCGGCTGTAGTTTCTTAAATAACGCTCCAATCAAGAAAATAATGAAAATCTGTGATCATTCATATTTCCCACTAAAAATCGATTTTTATATAGAAAATCTAAAATCGGCTGTAGTTTCTTAAATAACGCTCCAATCAAGAAAATAGTGAAAATCTGTGATCACTCATATTTCCCACTAAAAATCGATTCTTATATAGAAAATCTAAAATCGGCTGTAGTTTCTTAAATAACGCTCCAATCAAGAAAATAGTGAAAATCTGTGATCACTCATATTTCCCACTAAAAATCGATTTTTATATAGAAAATCTAAAATCGGCTGTAGTTTCTTAAATAACGCTCCAATTGAGAAAACAGTGAAAACCTGTGATCACTCATATTTCCCACTAAAAATCGATTTTTATATAAAAAACTGAAAATCGGCTGTAGTTTCTTAAATAACGCTCCAATCAAGAAAATAGTGAAAATCTGTGATCACTCATATTTCCCACTAAAAATCGTTTTTTATATAGAAAACTTAAAATCGGCTGTAGTTTCTTAAATAACGCTCCAATCAAGAAAATAGTGAAAATCTGTGATCACTCATATTTCCCACTAAAAATCGATTTTTATATAAGAAACCTAAATCGGCTGTAGTTTCTTAAATAAAGCTCCAATTGAGAAAATAGTGAAAATCTGTGATCACTCATATTTCCCACCAAAAATCGATTTTATATAGAAAACTTAAAATCGGCTGTAGTTTCTTAAACAACGCTCCAATCAAGAAAATAGTGAAAATCTGTGATCACTCATATTTCCCACTAAAAATCGATTTTTATATAAGAAACCTAAATCGGCTGTAGTTTCTTAAATAACGCTCCAATTGAGAAAATAGTGAAAATCTGTGATCACTCATATTTCCCACCAAAAATCGATTTTTATATAGAAAACTTAAAATCGGCTGTAGTTTCTTAAATAACGCTCCAATCAAGAAAATAGTGAAAATCTGTGATCACTCATATTTCCCACTAAAAATCGATTTTTATATAGAAAATCTAAAATCGGCTGTAGTTTCTTAAATAACGCTCCAATCAAGAAAATAGTGAAAATCTGTGATCACTCATATTTCCCACTAAAAATCGATTTTATATAGAAAACCTAAAATCGGCTGTAGTTTCTTAAATAACGCTCCAATCAAGAAAATAGTGAAAATCTGTGATCACTCATATTTCCCACTAAAAATCGATTTTTATATAGAAAACCTAAAATCGGCTGTAGTTTCTTAAATAACGCTCCAATCAAGAAAATAGTGAAAATCTGTGATCACTCATATTTCCCACTAAAAATCGATTATTATATAAGAAAACCTAAATCGGCTGTAGTTTCTTAAATAACGCTCCAATTGAGAAAATAGTGAAAATCTGTGATCACTCATATTTCCCACCTAAAAATAGATTTTTATATAGAAAACTTAAAATCGGCTGTAGTTTCTTAAATAACGCTCCAATCAAGAAAATAGTGAAAATCTGTGATCACTCATATTTCCCACTAAAAATCGATTTTTATATAGAAAATCTAAAATCGGCTGTAGTTTCTTAAATAACGCTCCAATCAAGAAAATAGTGAAAATCTGTGATCACTCATATTTCCCACTAAAAATCGATTTTTATATAGAAAATCTAAAATCGGCTGTAGTTTCTTAAATAACGCTCCAATCAAGAAAATAGTGAGAATCTGTGATCACTCATATTTCCCACTAAAAATCGATTTTTATATAGAAAACCTAAAATCGGCTGTAGTTTCTTAAATAACGCTCCAATCAAGAAAATAGTGAAAATCTGTGATCACTCATATTTCCCACTAAAAATCGATTTTTATATAGAAAACCTAAAATCGGCTGTAGTTTCTTAAATAACGCTCCAATCAAGAAAATAGTGAAAATCTGTGATCACTCATATTTCCCACTAAAAATCGATTTTTATATAGAAAACCTAAAATCGGCTGTAGTTTCTTAAATAACGCTCCAATCAAGAAAATAGTGAAAATCTGTGATCACTCATATTTTCCACCAAAAATCGATTTTTATATAAGAAACCTAAATCGGCTGTAGTTTCTTAAATAACGCTCCAATTGAGAAATAGTGAAAATCTGTGATCACTCATATTCCCACCAAAAATCGATTTTATATAGAAAACCTAAAATCGGCTGTAGTTTCTTAAATAACGCTCCAATCAGAAAATAGTGAAAATCTGTGATCACTCATATTTCCCACTAAAAATCGATTTTTATATAGAAACTTAAAATCGGCTGTAGTTTCTTAAATAATGCTCCAATCAAGAAAATAGTGAAAATCTGTGATCACTCATACTTCCCACTAAAATCGATTTTTATATAGAAAATCTAAAATCGGCTTGTAGTTTCTTAAATAACGCTCCAATCAAGAAAATAGTGAAAATCCGTGATCACTCATATTTCCCACTAAAAATCGATTTTTATATAGAAAAATCTAAAATCGGCTGTAGTTTCTTAAATAACGCTCCAATCAAGAAAATAGTGAAAATCTGTGATCACTCATATTTCCCACTAAAAATCGATTTTTATATAGAAAATCTAAAATCGGCTGTAGTTTCTTAAATAACGCTCCAATCAAGAAAATAGTGAAAATCTGTGATCACTCATATTTCCCACTAAAAATCGATTTTTATATAGAAAACCTAAAATCGGCTGTAGTTTCTTAAATAACGCTCCAATCAAGAAAATAGTGAAAATCTGTGATCACTCATATTTCCCACTAAAAATCGATTTTTATATAGAAAACCTAAAATCGGCTGTAGTTTCTTAAATAACGCTCCAATCAAGAAAATAGTGAAAATCTGTGATCACTCATATTTCCCACTAAAAATCGATTTTTATATAGAAAACCTAAAATCGGCTGTAGTTTCTTAAATAACGCTCCAATCAAGAAAATAGTGAAAATCTGTGATCACTCATATTTCCCACTAAAAATCGATTTTTATATAGAAAACCTAAAATCGGCTGTAGTTTCTTAAATAACGCTCCAATCAAGAAAATAAGTGAAAATCTGTGATCACTCATATTTCCCACTAAAAATCGATTTTTATATAGAAAACTTAAAATCGGCTGTAGTTTCTTAAATAACGCTCCAATCAAGAAAATAGTGAAAATCTGTGATCACTCATATTTCCCACCAAAAATCGATTTTTATATAGATAATCTAAAATCGGCTGTAGTTTCTTAAATAACGCTCCAATCAAGAAAATAGTGAAAATCTGTGATCACTCATATTTCCCACCAAAAATAGATTTTTATATAGAAACCTAAAATCGGCTGTAGTTTCTTAAATAACGCTCCAATCAAGAAAATAGTGAAAATCTGTGATCACTCATATTTCGCACCAAAAATCGATTTTTATATGGAAAATCTAAAATCGGCTGTAGTTTCTTAAATAACGCTCCAATCAAGAAAATAGTGAAAATCTGTGATCACTCATATTTCCCACCAAAAATCGATTTTTATATAGAAAACCTAAAATCGGCTGTAGTTTCTTAAATAACGCTCCAATCAAGAAAATAGTGAAAATCTGTGATCACTCATATTTCCCACTAAAAAATCGATTTTTATATAGAAAACTAAAATCGGCTGTAGTTTCTTAAATAACGCTCCAATCAAGAAAATAGTGAAAAGCTGTGATCACTCATAGTTTCCCACCAAAAATAGTTTTTATATAGAAAACCTAAAATCGGCTGTAGTTTCTTAAATAATGCTCCAATCAATGAAAATAGTGATAATCTGTGATCACTAATATTTCCCACCAAAAATCGATTTTTATATAGAAAACCTAAAATCGGCCTGTAGTTTCTTAAATAACGCTCCAATCAAGAAAATAGTGAAAATCTGTGATCACTCATATTTCCCACCAAAAATCGATTTCTATATAGAAAACCTAAATCGGCTGTAGTTCCTTAAATAATGCTCCAATCAAGAAAATAGTGAAAATCTTTGATCACTCATATTTGCACTCATATTTCCCACTAAAAATCGACTTTTATATAAGAAACTTAAAATCGGCTGTAGTTTCTTTAATAACGCTCCAATCAAGAAAATAGTGAAAATCTTTGATCACTCATCTGCTCGAGCATTGTGGTCAATATTGGTTTACTTTAGGAAATACGTATGGTTAATATTTTTTACGTTTCGAGTATGTTCATGTAGTAACAAATTACGTTAAGGTATACGTATGATTAATATTTCTTGAATATTATAATTTTGTAACACTCATACGCCTTGAGTATGTTCATGGAGTAATGAACACGATTTATCTTGTAGGGGTTAGCACGAATGATACAAAAAAGTACGGTTCTTTTTTGCTCCAGTGACTTTTGTTTTGACTTTTATGATGTCGTTGTTATTGTTTGTTATATGCAGTATATAAGAAAGAGTGTAGGTTATTTTTAAGAATAAATGACTCTTACATGCTTATATGGACAAAAGTTTTTTACAACATACTCACAAACACTCAAAGAAATAAGTAGTGGAAACTAGGAAATTTTGTCTATAATAAATATGGCCTTCAGTGACCGTTTTTGTTGCACAATTAAGATTTTTCTTTGAGTGTCTTTATCTTTTTAGCTCATATGAGAACCCTATACATAGTAATGGTCTGTAAAGTTCCTATAGATCATTATTCAAAAGTTGTTCTAGGATTATTTTTCTCTTCTTCGTGCAATTTTCATACATATTTATCGGAATAATGAACTGAATACATGTGCATAGTTTTGAAGTGCAAAAGAATTTAATTAAGTTCAAAACAAACTAAAAACAATAATAATATGTATTTAAATTTGTTCAATGGCTTGTAGTTGGGACTAGTTAGTAAAAGAGAAATGTTTTCTAAGTGGTCAAATATAAATTTCTAATGTCAGCTCAGCAGCATCGAAAAGTAAATGATATTAATTTCAAAAGAATGTTTTAAGCAAAACTGTTACCATTAAACAATTTTATAGAAGAGTTTCATGTGGGAAAGCAACTTAAATAGGAAAGTTTGAGATTTTTATGGTTATAAAGATTATTTTAGAAGATAATTTGGGTAATTAAAAAATTTTGATAAAAATGAAGTTCTGGAAATCTGAAAAGGTTTGCAACATATAAGAAATAGCTCCAAGAAAGGAAATAGAAATAGGAGTATTAATGTGGACTATTGAAGGAACTGTAAACTTGACTACGACTAGACTATAGACTAGACTATAGACTAGACTATAGACTGGACTATAGACTAGACTATAGACTAGACTATAGACTAGACTATAGACTAGACTATAGACTAGACTATAGACTAGACTATAGACTAGACTATAGACTAGACTATAGACTAGACTATAGACTAGACTATAGACTAGACTATAGACTAGACTATAGACTAGACTATAGACTAGACTGTAGACTAGACTATAGACTAGACTATAGACTAGACTATAGACTAGACTATAGACTAGACTATAGACTAGACTATAGACTAGACTATAGACTAGACTATAGACTAGACTAGACTAGACTATAGACTAGACTATAGACTAGACTATAGACTAGACTATAGACTAGACTATAGACTAGACTATAGACTAGACTATAGACTAGACTATAGACTAGACTATAGACTAGACTATAGACTAGACTATAGACTAGACTATAGACTAGACTATAGACTAGACTATAGACTAGACTATAGACTAGACTATAGACTAGACTATAGACTAGACTATAGACTAGACTATAGACTAGACTATAGACTAGACTATAGACTAGACTATAGACTAGACTATAGACTAGACTAAGACTAGACTATAGACTATACTAGACTAACTATAGACTAGACTATAGACTAGACATAGACTAGACTATAGACTAGACTATAGACTAGACTATAGACTAGACTATAGACTAGACTATAGACTAGACTATAGACTAGACTATAGACTAGACTATAGACTAGACTATAGACTAGACTATAGACTAGACTATAGACTAGACTATAGACTAGACTATAGACTAGACTATAGACTAGACTATAGACTGAGACTATAGACTAGACTATAGACTAGACTATCGACTAGACTATAGACTAGACTATAGACGAGACCTATAGACTAGACTAAGACTCTATAGACTAACTATAGACTAGACTATATGAAGACTAGACTATAGACTAGACTATAGACTGGACTATAGACTAGACCCTATAGACTAGACTATAGACTAGACTATAGACTAGACTATAGACTAGACTAATAATACTGGACGATAGAGCTAACTATAGACTAGACTATAGACGATACTATAGACTAACTATAGACTATACTATAGACTAGACTATAGACTAGACTATAGACTAGACTATAGACTAACTAAGACTAGACTATAGACATACTATAACTAACATAGACTAGACATAATCTAGACTATAGACATACTATAGACTAGACTATAGACTAGACTATACTAGACTATAGACTGACTATAGACTGACTATAGACTAGACTATAGACTAGACTATAGACTAGACTATAGACTAGACTATAGACTGGACTATAGACTAGACTATAGACTAGACTATAGACTAGACTATAGACTAGACTATAGACTAGACTATAGACTAGACTATAGACTAGACTATAGACTAGACTATAGACTAGACTATAGACTAGACTATAGACTAGACTATAGACTAGACTATAGACTAGACTATAGACTAGACTATAGACAGACTATAGACTAGCTATAGACTAGACTATAGACTAGACTATAGTTAAATATGTTGAAAATTAAAACCAGACGTAAAGCTTTTAATATTATAGATTATAAGCTCTGCCGTCTATAGTCTATTCTATAGTCTAGAGACGGTAGAGCTTATAATCTATAACATTAAAAGCTTTAAGTCTGGTTTTAATTTTCAACAAATTTAACTTTATCAATATTTCTAAAAATGATATCCCTTTCTACAAAAAAAACCTTCCGCATTCACAGTTTACTTCCTGTTTTCTAACACACATTGGTAAGAAACATAAATACCAAACAAATACAAACAATACATTTTTCATATTTCGCCTGCCACAATGTCTAGTTATTTACTCACACTCTAAAAAAAGTTTATTTTGAAATGTGTAAACTTTTTAAACCATATACAATATTTCTGCGAATACGAAAACAACACATTTCTATTGGTATGTTCTGTTGGTAATGGTCTTGTTTTTGTTTCTCTTGTATATTTTCTTTTGTTTGATTTTTGTTGGGTTTAAATAAAGCGTCAAAATATGGCTAGTGAGCATGAGAAATGACAAATATATCTTTAGCTTAAAACAAGCTAGAGCTTTATATTCGACGACATCGAATCTAGGTACCATACACGCAATGAAATGGTAAACCATTTAAAATAAGAGTCATTAACAAATGCTATTGAGATATTAAGTTGAATATTAGAAGAGACTGGAACATGAATGCAACATGAATTTGAAATAATATGAATAGGTCTCTAAATAGAAAATATTTTATATCTTTTTCATTTTTATACTGATACGATATACGATACTTTTTTCCTATGTAGTACATTAAAAATGGAGTTTTTAATACTTTTAAACAAACAAAGACTTTATATTTATTCGCTATTACACAAGCAAAAAGCGAAAACAAAGAATTGCCAACTAGTATGTGTGTTAAGAAACAATACGCCTGCAAATTATTTAGGGCAAAAATAAAATAATAGAATACAATATTTATTCGAATGTAGTTTCGTGAAACATCTATTTTTGAGAATATAGTCTATTCTATAGTCTACTTCATAGACTAGTCAAAAATCATAGACAAGACTAGTATAGTCTAGTCTATAGTCTAGTCTATAGTCTAGTCTAGTCTAGTCTATAGTCTAGTCTATAGTCTAGTCTATAGTCTAGTCTATAGTCTAGTCTATAGTCTAGTCTATAGTCTAGTCTATAGTCTAGTCTATAGTCTAGTCTATAGTCTAGTCTATAGTCTAGTCTATAGTCTAGTCTATAGTCTAGTCTATAGTCTAGTCTATAGTCTAGTCTATAGTCTAGTCTATAGTCTAGTCTATAGTCTAGTCTATAGTCTAGTCTATAGTCTAGTCTATAGTCTAGTCTATAGTCTAGTCTATAGTCTAGTCTATAGTCTAGTCTATAGTCTAGTCTATAGTCTAGTCTATAGTCTAGTCTATAGTCTAGTCTATAGTCTAGTCTATAGTCTAGTCTATAGTCTAGTCTATAGTCTAGTCTATAGTCTAGTCTATAGTCTAGTCTATAGTCTAGTCTATAGTCTAGTCTATAGTCTAGTCTATAGTCTAGTCTATAGTCTAGTCTATAGTCTAGTCTATAGTCTAGTCTATAGTCTAGTCTATAGTCTAGTCTATAGTCTAGTCTATAGTCTAGTCTATAGTCTAGTCTATAGTCTAGTCTATAGTCTAGTCTATAGTCTAGTCTATAGTCTAGTCTATAGTCTAGTCTATAGTCTAGTCATAGTCTAGTCTATAGTCTAGTCTATAGTCTAGTCTATAGTCTAGTCTATAGTCTAGTCTATAGTCTAGTCTATAGTCTAGTCTATAGTCTAGTCTATAGTCTAGTCTATAGTCTAGTCTATAGTCTAGTCTATATCTAGTCTATAGTCTAGTCTATAGTCTAGTCTATAGTCTAGTCTATAGTCTAGTCTATAGTCTAGTCTATAGTCTAGTCTATAGTCTAGTCTATAGTCTAGTCTATAGTCTAGTCTATAGTCTAGTCTATAGTCTAGTCTATAGTCTAGTCTATAGTCTAGTCTATAGTCTAGTCTATAGTCTAGTCTATAGTCTAGTCTATAGTCTAGTCTATAGTCTAGTCTATAGTCTAGTCTATAGTCTAGTCTATAGTCTAGTCTATAGTCTAGTCTATAGTCTAGTCTATAGTCTAGTCTATAGTCTAGTCTATAGTCTAGTCTATAGTCTAGTCTATAGTCTAGTCTAGTCTATAGTGTAGTCTATAGTCTAGTTTATAGTCTAGTCTATAGTCTAGTCTATAGTCTAGTATATAGTCTAGTCTATAGTCTAGTCTATAGTCTAGACTTTAAAGTCTGGTCTTTAGTATAGTGTCTATTGCACAGTCTTCACTTACTTCTTTCCTCATAACTGTTTATCAAAAATACAAAACTAAATAAAAAAAAAAGTTTTTCTTCTAAAACTACATTTATGTCTATTCGTATTGTATGTGTGTATTTCACTCTACGTGAATATGAATGCAGGATATTGTATATATAGTTTTGAAAAGGACTCATGTGTTGGCAGACTTCATTGTTATGCGTATTTGGTTTTCGGTTATAAGAATGCAGAAAAAGGATGAAAATATTGATGCTGGTAATGGTCTTAAATATATACTACAAGTATGTTAAGAGAGCATAGCTATTTTTCATTCATATACATATACATAAAAATAATAATGAAAATGTATGCTGCATGAATTCATTTTCACAAGTATGATTAAAGAACAATGCTTTCAATATCGATCGTTTGAAAATGTGTGTATATGTATATGTATGTATGTATGTATGTATGTAGTTTTGGGGCCAGTAAAGTTTTTGTTTTACTTGGCAAAAACCATGTTGATTAGTTCTTTCATAAAATCATTTATTTCAACAAAAGGGACTTCAAAAGAAAATGTCTTTAAAATTCAAATAGTATCCATAAGACTGGAAATGTAAATTCAGCAAATATTGAAATATGCCAAAAACATACAATAATTCTAAATATTATGTTGTAGAAAACTTTACAGACATTACATGCTAACATATGTGTATAGAATTTTCTTTACAATCAATATTTCATTGAACATTATTTTAATCTTCTAAAACTTAAATTAAATTATGCTACAAGGTTTGTTAAAATAATCAAATCTCTACTTATTTTACTTATAAAATTGTTTTAAAAATTTTCTAGTGTTTTCTTGAATTACACTTTAAATCCGTCATGTTTTTAAGTAACTTTATTTAATTTGATTTCTCAAACTCCAGACTTCATTGTGTAGTTGTTACAGTTTAGAAAAAAATATGGATGATTTTTGTTACAAACTTTTTTTGGGTGGTTTTTCTTTCATTGTAATATTGTGTGAAATGCCAAAACACCAAAGTTTTATTTTTGTTTTAAAAGAAACCAACTTTTGTTCTTATAACTTTGAATTCTTTTTGTGGTAAATGTGGAAGAAATGAATGAATGGCTTAACTGCCAATTTTGAAGTGAGAATTTATAAATCTTTTTTATATCATACGTTGTATTAAAAATACATATACATAATATATTGTCTACATGACTAGACTATAGAATGGACGAGACTCGACTGTAGCCTAGACTATAGACTAAACTATAGACTAGACTAGAGACTATACTATGGACTAGTCTAAAGACCAGACTATAGACTAGTCTAAAGACCAGACTATAGACTAGACTATAGACTATAGTATAGACTAGACTATAGACTAGACTATAGACTAGACTATAGACTATAGTATAGACTAGACTATAGACTAGACTATAGACTAGACTATAGACTAGACTATAGACTAGACTATAGACTAGACTATAGACTAGACTATAGACTAGACTATAGACTAGACTATAGACTAGACTATAGACTAGACTATAGACTAGACTATAGACTAGACTATAGACTAGACTATAGAATAGACTATAGACTAGACTATAGACTAGACTATAGACTAGACTATAGACTAGACTATAGACTAGACTATAGACTAGACTATAGACTAGACTATAGACTAGACTATAGACTAGACTATAGACTAGACTATAGACTAGACTATAGACTAGACTATAGACTAGACTATAGACTAGACTATAGACTAGACTATAGACTAGACTATAGACTAGACTATAGACTAGACTATAGACTAGACTATAGACTAGACTATAGACTAGACTATAGACTAGACTATAGACTAGACTATAGACTAGACTATAGACTAGACTATAGACTAGACTATAGACTAGACTATAGACTAGACTATAGACTAGACTATAGACTAGACTGTAGACTAGACTGTAGACTAGACTATAGACTAGACTATAGACTAGACTATAGACTAGACTATAGACTAGACTATATACTAGACTATAGACTAGACTATAGACTAGACTATAGACTAGACTATAGACTAGACTATAGACTAGACTATAGACTAGACTATAGACTAGACTATAGACTAGACTATAGACTAGACTATAGACTAGACTATAGACTAGACTATAGACTAGACTATAGACTAGACTATAGACTAGACTATAGACTAGACTATAGACTAGACTATAGACTAGACTATAGACTAGACTATAGACTAGACTATAGACTAGACTATAGACTAGACTATAGACTAGACTATAGACTAGACTATAGACTAGACTATAGACTAGACTATAGACTAGACTATAGACTAGACTATAGACTAGACTATAGACTAGACTATAGACTAGACTATAGACTAGACTATAGACTAGACTATAGACTAGACTATAGACTAGACTATAGACTAGACTATAGACTAGACTATAGACTAGACTATAGACTAGACTATAGACTAGACTATAGACTAGACTATAGACTAGACTATAGACTAGACTATAGACTAGACTATAGACTAGACTATAGACTAGACTATAGACTAGACTATAGACTAGACTATAGACTAGACTATAGACTAGACTATAGACTATAGACTATAGACTAGACTATAGACTAGACTATAGACTAGACTATAGACTAGACTATAGACTAGACTATAGACTAGACTATAGACTAGACTATAGACTAGACTATAGACTAGACTATAGACTAGACTATAGACTAGACTATAGACTAGACTATAGACTAGACTATAGACTAGACTATAGACTAGACTATAGACTAGACTATAGACTAGACTAGACTATAGACTAGACTATAGACTAGACTATAGACTAGACTATAGACTAGACTATAGACTATAGACTAGACTATAGACTAGACTATAGACTAGACTAGACTATAGACTAGACTATAGACTAGACTAGACTATAGACTAGACTATAGACTAGACTATAGACTAGACTATAGACTAGACTAGACTATAGACTAGACTATAGACTAGACTATAGACTAGACTATAGACTAGACTAGACTAGACTATAGACTAGACTATAGACTAGACTATAGACTAGACTATAGACTAGACTATAGACTAGACTATAGACTAGACTATAGACTAGACTATAGACTAGACTATAGACTAGACTATAGACTAGACTATAGACTAGACTATAGACTATAGACTAGACTATAGACTAGACTATAGACTAGACTATAGACTAGACTATAGACTAGACTATAGACTATAGACTAGACTATAGACTAGACTATAGACTAGACTATAGACTAGACTATAGACTAGACTATAGACTAGACTATAGACTAGACTATAGACTAGACTATAGACTAGACTATAGACTAGACTATAGACTAGACTATAGACTAGACTATAGACTAGACTATAGACTAGAATATAGACTAGACTATAGACTAGACTATAGACTAGACTATAGACTAGACTATAGACTAGACTATAGACTAGACTATAGACTAGACTATAGACTAGACTATAGACTAGACTATAGACTAGACTATAGACTAGACTATAGACTAGACTAGACTAGACTATAGACTAGACTGTAGTCTAAACTATACTAGACTATACGCTAGACTATAGACTACACTATGGTCTGTGATCTTGACTATGAACTAAACTATTGGTTAGACTAAAGTGAACCCTAGATAATTGACAATATTTTCCTTCATGCCTAAAGTTGTTTAGGTATCTTGTTATACTTTCTGGTAAACTTTTCTACAATCACCCTTTATTTTATGATGAAATTTCCGGCAATTTTTGTGGTATTGGGCATAAATAATTTATACAATATTTGTATGTATAAGAACATACATACATATCTTAAATCATTTAAAGATTTCCTTCCTAAAAGCCAACTCAAACTTACTTCTCCTGCTTGCCTTCCATATTAATACTTCTTACATATGAAGGGTTAAGGAGGATAATTGTCAAAGTAAAACAAATACAATGTTGTGTTTATTTTTTCTGAGGTTTCACTTTTAATTAGTTAAAAAGATTTTTAGAGGAAATGGTAATGATTTGCTTCCGGAAAATGTAAGAAGGTGACAGCATATGGTTTTAGAAAGAGTTTTTTTTTTTTTTGAGTTGACAAACAAATAATATAAGTTTTTTCAGCTACTTTAACACGTTTTTAATTAAATAAGAATTTGTAATGTAGAAAAAATATACATACATAAATAATTTTTAGTTTGAGTGTATGCAAGTAGGTTTGAGTACATATGTGTTTGAATATATAATGATTATTGCGGTTTACTTTTGAAAATGTTGAAATGAGAAAAAGTTATGTAAAACTCACGTGTGCTCAAATTTTAAGACCTCTTCAATATTGTTCTACAAATTAGGTTTACAGAACAAATTTTGCTACTAAAATTATTGCAGTTGTGGTGTGTCTTCTAGTCTAATGTGTATTTCATAGCAAAAACGCCATTTATATTCTAGCCTATAGTTAAGTCTATAGTATAGTCTCTAGTCTAGTCCATAGCCTAGTCTATTGTCTAGTCTATTGTGTAGTCTATTGTCTAGTCTATTGTTGTAGTCTATTGTCTAGTCTATTGTCTAGTCTATAGTCTAGTCTATAGTCTAGTCTATAGTCTAGTCTATAGGTCCTAGTCTGTAGTTCTAGTCGTATAGTCTGGTCTATAGTCAGTACTATAGTCTAGTCTATAGTCTAGTCTATAGTCTAGTCTACTAGTCTAGTCTATAGTCTAGTCTATAGTCTAGTCTATAGTCTAGTCTATAGTCTAGTCTCTAAGTCTAGTCTATAGTCTAGTCTATAGTCTAGTCTATAGTCTAGTCTATAGTCTAGTCTATAGTCTAGTCTATAGTCTAGTCTATAGTCTAGTCTATAGTCTAGTCTATAGTCTAGTCTATAGTCTAGTCTATAGTCTAGTCTATAGTCTAGTCTATAGTCTAGTCTATAGTCTAGTCTATAGTCTAGTCTATAGTCTAGTCTATAGTCTAGTCTATAGTCTAGTCTATAGTCTAGTCTATAGTCTAGTCTATAGTCTAGTCTATAGTCTAGTCTATAGTCTAGTCTATAGTCTAGTCTATAGTCTACTCTATAGTCTAGTCTATAGTCTAGTCTATAGTCTAGTCTATAGTCTAGTCTATAGTCTAGTCTATAGTCTAGTCTATAGTCTAGTATAGTCTAGTATAGTCTAGTCTATAGTCTAGTATACAGTCTAGTCTATAGTCTAGTATATCTAGTTACAGTCTAGTCTAGTCTAGTCTAGTCTAGTCTAGTCTAGTCTAGTCTATAGTCTAGTCTATAGTCTAGTCTATAGTCTAGTCTAGTCTATAGTCTAGTCTATAGTCTAGTCTATAGTCTAGTCTATAGTCTAGTCTATAGTCTAGTCTATAGTCTAGTCTAGTCTATAGTCTAGTCTATAGTCTAGTCTATAGTCTAGTCTATAGTCTAGTCTATAGTCTAGTCTATAGTCTAGTCTATAGTCTAGTCTATAGTCTAGTCTATAGTCTAGTCTATAGTCTAGTCTATAGTCTAGTCTATAGTCTAGTCTATAGTCTAGTCTATAGTCTAGTCTATAGTCTAGTCTATAGTCTAGTCTATAGTCTAGTCTATAGTCTAGTCTATAGTCTAGTCTATAGTCTAGTCTATAGTCTAGTCTAGTCTATAGTCTAGTCTAGTCTATAGTCTAGTCTATAGTCTAGTCTATAGTCTAGTCTATAGTCTAGTCTATAGTCTAGTCTATAGTCTAGTCTATAGTCTAGTCTATAGTCTAGTCTATAGTCTAGTCTATAGTCTAGTCTATAGTCTAGTCTATAGTCTAGTATACTGTCTAGTATACAGTCTAGTCTATAGTCTAGTCTATAGTCTAGTCTTTGGTCTATTCTATAGTCTAGTCTATAGTCTAGTCTAGTCTATAGTCTAGTCTATAATCTAGTCTATAGTCTAGTCTATAGTCTAGTCTATAGTCTAGTCTGTAGTCTAGTCTATAGTCTGGTCTATAGTCCAGTCTATAGTCTAGTCTATAGTCTAGTCTATAGTCTAGTCCTATAGTCTAGTCTATAGTCTAGTCTATAGTCTAGTCTATAGTCTAGTCTATAGTCTAGTCTATAGTCTAGTCTATAGTGTAGCTATAGTCTAGTCTATAGTCTAGTCTATAGTCTAGTCTATAGTCTAGTCTATAGTCTAGTCTATAGTCTAGTCTATAGTCTAGTCTATAGTCTAGTCTATAGTCTAGTCTATAGTCTAGTCTAGTAGTCTAGTCTATAGTCTAGTCTATAGTCTAGTCTATAGTCTAGTCTATAGTCTAGTCTATAGTCTAGTCTATAGTCTAGTCTATAGTCTAGTCTATAGTCTAGTCTAGTCTAGTCTTAGTCTAGTCTATAGTCTAGTCTATAGTCTAGTCTATAGTCTAGTCTATAGTCTAGTCTATAGTCTAATCTATAGTCTAGTCTATAGTCTATTCTACAGTCTATCGTTGAATTTTGACCTCTTATAATAAAATTTATGAAATACTGGTAAACTTAAATTAATCTTTCAGATTTGGCATACTACTTATTTGGGTTATTATTCTTATATGAATATTTTTATGAACTTTGCAATATAAAAATATAAATATCCGAAAAGTGTGTTAATTATCTTTTTGGAAGTTTCTATTTTAAAAATATAAACAAAATTCCATAAATATTGCCATAAAAATGGTCATATATTATTTTATTCAGCTCTATATTAGAGCGGCAAGACAAGTTATTGAACTTTATCCGCATAGACTTTTCGGAAAATATACTCGAAAATATTTTAAGATTAATGTACTTGTACTTGTTGTAACAAGAACATTGATTTCTTTATATTTGTGTAAAAAAAAAACAACAAAATTTATACATTAAGAAAGATTTTGTTGAAGTTGCTGCTTTTGTTATTTTATTTTTACACAAAATACTTGTACATAGTTTTTGAGATATTCTAAACAAATGTGTCATATAATGTCAGGGCATAGAGAAGATCGCATTGATGTTGCCAAAACCATTATGGGCTGTTGTTATGAGGAAAATCAACAACAGCAGCAGCAACAAAAAAAAAACTTATAACAATATAACAGCAGTAACAACAACACTAACAATGATAACAAAAAAATCAACACCAACATTTCATACAATATAGTAGAAGAACAAAATCAACAGCAAAACATTAGTAGCTCTGAGAGTACAAACAATGGCAACAAAAATCACAAAAAATAAGAAAAGAGAAAACGAAAGAATAGCAACAAAAATGTTTTACCCTACAATACCATACGAGCATAACAACAGTATTAAAAAAAAAAAAAACAAAAACACCTACACATTGACACCCTCACGCTATACTAACAACAACATGGACATCAACATACATTTACATGATGGATGCTAAAACGAAAACATCCTTTACATAGACATACAAACCTCAATGGCTTCATGTATGTTTTCTTGTAAGTTTATGTATGCCTGCAAACACAATATGACTTCCTGTAAGTGTCACTGACACTTTGATGACAACATCTTCTACATATATGGTACATTCACAAGTACAACAATACAAGCAACTGTAAGCAACTGTAATAATAACAACAATAAGAGAGTATGGAGAAAATTTTGTAGATCCTGGCAGTGAATGAAATCTTTAAAAATTGATTTTTAAGACCCAATTGGCAAAAAATATGATTTATGTATCTTAAAGCACAATTTTTCTAAATACTAAATTAGAACTGAACTAGAACTGAATAGTCACTAGAACTAGACGAACTAGAACAGAACTAGAACAGAACTAGAACAGAACTAGAACAGAACTAGAACAGAACTAGAACAGAACTAGAACAGAACTAGAACAGAACTAGAACAGAACTAGAACAGAACTAGAACAGAACTAGAACAGAACTAGAACAGAACTAGAACAAACTAGAACAGAACTAGAACAGAACTAGAACAGAACTAGAACAGAACTAGAACAGAACTAGAACAGAACTAGAACAGAACTAGAACAGAACTAGAACAGAACTAGAACAGAACTAGAACAGAACTAGAACAGAACTAGAACAGAACTAGAACAGAACTAGAACAGAACTAGAACAGAACTAGAACAGAAACTAGAACAGAACTAGAACAGAACTAGAACAGAACTAGAAACAGAACTAGAACAGAACTAGAACAGAACTAGAACAGAACTAGAACAGAACTAGAACAGAACTAGAACAGAACTAGAACAGAACTAGAACAGAACTAGAACAGAACTAGAACAGAACTAGAACAGAACTAGAACAGAACTAGAACAGAACTAGAACAGCACTAGAACTGAACTAGAACTGAACTAGAACAGAACTAGAACAGAACTAGAACTGAACTAGAACTGAACTAGAACTGAACTAGAACTGAACTAGAACTGCACTAGAACTGAACTAGAACTGAACTAGAACTGAACCAGAACTGAACTAGAACTGAACTAGAACTGAACTAGAACTGAACTAGAACTGAACTAGAACTGAACTAGAACTGAACTAGAACTGAACTAGAACTGAACTAGAACTGAACTAGAACTGAACTAGAACTGAACTAGAACTGAACTAGAACTGAACTAGAACTGAACTAGAACTGAACTAGAACTGAACTAGAACTGAACTAGAACTGAACTAGAACTGAACTAGAACTGAACTAGAACTGAACTAGAACTGAACTAGAACTGAACTAGAACTGAACTAGAACTGAACTAGAACTGAACTAGAACTGAACTAGAACAGAACTAGAACAGAACTAGAACAGAACTAGAACAGAACTAGAACAGAACTAGAACTAGAACAGAACTAGAACAGAACTAGAACTGAACTAGAACTGAACTAGAACTGAACTAGAACTGAATTAGAACTGAACTAGAACTGAACTAGAACTGAACTAGAACTGAACTAGAACTGAACTAGAACTGAACTAGAACTGAACTAGAACTGAACTAGAACTGAACTAGAACTGAATTAGAACTGAACTAGAACTGGACTAGAACTGAACTAGAACTGAACTAGAACTGAACTAGAACTGAACTAGAACTGAACATTCTGGCTTCTTCTAGGTTCCTTAAACACTTGCACATAAAAGTATTAATTTATTCAAAGCTCTGTCTCCATACCAATCAATTTTAAGCAAGAACATACTTACCAACATAAATGTATGGCTCTTCAATGATGTTCAAACATACTTTGAGTATTTGTACCTTTAACAATGATTTCTTTTTCTGCAGTTTTTTCAAGATATATATATATACTTGTAATCAGGATTCGAGGAAAAAATATAAAATCCATAAAAATTCTTGAAAATATTGTTAAAAAATAAACAACAAATAATTTTAGTTTGATGTTGGATATTAAAAAAAATACACAACAACTAAAACTTGTTCAGGCCATGTGCGGAAAAAATGATACAAGAGAAAGAAAAAAATATATATAAAACGAATCCTTTCACTAATGGAATGACATTAGCTGTCATGTTGACAATGAATGAACATAAAAGTTGGCAACACTTTGAAATATAGAAAAATGAACAACAGTTTGTAGCTGAGTTAAAGTAGAAATAGTAACAACAGGGGCAGCATTTGCAACGAACAAAATATGATAAACAATAGACACAGACCATTAAAAAATTTATGGATGCTACTAAAAACTAATGGTGATGATGACAATACAATGTTGACCATTAAAAAAATATTTTTTTTCTCTTCGCTTTTTGCTATCTTTTAATAATGCTAAAAAAGATGCGAAGAAAAATTGTCTATTGTTTAGCTTAAAAGGCTGGTAATTGTCAAAAATATTTCAATAGATTTTTAAAACAGTATTTGTTTTTCCTTTTTGGGGCAAATAATATGTGGTGTTTTTGGGTAAAGTTTTGAAAATTATGTTTTGAAGACAGTTTAAATAAACAGCATATGCAAATTATACTATCTAGAAAAATTTATATTAAATTCTGATCACGAGAGGAAACCTTATCAAAGTCATAAAATATTGTGTTCTGTTGCTTAATTTTATTACCTCAACAATTTTATGTACCAGCAATAAGCCACACTTTGTATAACGTAAATAATTGAGATTATTAAAAAGAAAAAAATCCAATACTATGTCTTAATAAATTCAATATTTTTCATTAAATCTGTGCAAAATAACTTATAAAGCTTGTAAGCTAACAACATCTTAAGGATTTTATTACTCTTGAAAATATTTTAAAGAAAAGCTCGTAAAATATTTTCAAGCATATTTTTTTTTAAGTTACGGTATGTTACTGAATTTCTAGGAAAAATAAAAATTTTTGCATTTTTATATCTTTTAGGTAAAATGTACCATGTACGAAGAAATAACTGGCATATACGACTATAATTTAAAAAATGTAGACTAGAGGCTTGGCTAGTGCTATAACAAAGACTTGACTAAAAAGTAGGCTATATATTAGAACATAGACTATATTGTACATTAGACAATAGGCGGACTAGACTATAAACTATTAGACTAGATTAAAGACTATAAGTAGAGTAGAGAACAGACTAGACTATACTATAGACTAGACTATAGACTAGACTATAGACTAGACTATAGACTAGACTATAGACTAGACTATAGACTAGACTATAGACTAGACTATAGACTAGACTATAGACTAGACTATAGACTAGACTATAGACTAGACTATAGACTAGACTATAGACTAGACTATAGACTAGACTATAGACTTGACTATAGACTAGACTATAGACTAGACTATAGACTAGACTATAGACTAGACCATAGACTAGACCATAGACTAGACTAGACTAGACTAGACCATAGACTAGACTATAGACTAGACTATAGACTAGACTATAGACTAGACTATAGACTAGACTATAGACTAGACTATAGACTAGACTATAGACTAGACTATAGACTAGACTATAGACTAGACTATAGACTAGACTATAGACTAGACTATAGACCAGACTATAGACTAGACTATAGACTAGACTATAGACTAGACTACAGACTAGACTAGACTATAGACTAGACTAGACTAGACTAGACTATAGACTATAGACTAGACTAGACTATAGACTAGACTATAGACTAGACTATAGACTAGACTATAGACTAGACTATAGACTAGACTATAGACTAGACTATAGACTAGACTATAGACTAGACTATAGACTAGACTATAGACTAGACTATAGACTAGACTATAGACTAGACTATAGACTAGACTATAGACTAGACTATAGACTAGACTATAGACTAGACTATAGACTAGACTGTAGACTAGACTATAGACTAGACTATAGACTAGACTATAGACTAGACTATAGACTAGACTATAGGCTAGACTATAGACTAGACTATAGACTAGACTGTAGACTAGACTATAGACTAGACTATAGACTACTCTATAGACTAGACTATAGACTAGACTATAGACTAGACTATAGACTAGACTATAGACTAGACTATAGACTAGACTATAGACTAGACTATAGACTAGACTATAGACTAGACTATAGACTAGACTATAGACTAGACTATAGACTAGACTATAGACTAGACTATAGACTAGACTAGAGACTAGACTATAGACTAGACTATAGACTAGACTATAGACTAGACTATAGACTAGACTATAGACTAGACTATAGACTAGACTATAGACTAGACTATAGACTAGACTATAGACTAGACTATAGACTAGACTATAGACTAGACTATAGACTAGACTATAGACTAGACTATAGACTAGACTATAGACTAGACTATAGACTAGACTATAGACTAGACTATAGACTAGACTATAGACTAGACTATAGACTAGACTATAGACTAGACTATAGACTAGACTATAGACTAGACTATAGACTAGACTTAGACTAGACTATAGACTAGGCTATAGACTTAGACTATAGACTAGACTATAGACTAGACTATAGACTTAGACTATAGACTAGACTATAGACTAGCTATAGACTTAGACTATAGACTAGACTATAGACTAGACTATAGACTTAGACTATAGACTAGACTATAGACTAGACTATAGACTAGACTATAGACTATAGACTAGACTATAGACTAGACTATAGACTAACTATAGGACTAGACTATAGACTAGACTATAGACTAGACTATAGACTAGACTATAGACTAGACTATAGACTAAACTATAGACTAGACTATAGACTAGGACTATAGACTAGGACTATAGACTAAACTATAGACTAGACTATAGACTAGGACTATAGACTAGCTATAGACTAACTAACTAGACTACTACTACTACTAGACTAGACTACTAGAACTAACGATTAACTAACTAACCTACTAACTAAACTACTACTAACTAACTAACGAACTAACTACTACTAACTAACGAACTAACTAACTAACTAACTAACTAACTAACTAACTAACTAACTACTAACTAACTACTAACTAACTAACTAACTAACTAACTAACTACTAACTAACTAACTAACTAACTAACTAACTAACTAACTAACTAACTAACTAACTAACTAACTAACTAACTAACTAACTAACTAACTAACTAACTAACTAACTAACTAACTAACTAACTAACTAACTAACTAACTAACTAACTAACTAACTAAACTAACTAACTAACTAACTAACTAACTAACTACTAACTAACTAACTAACTAACTAACTAACTACCTAACTAACTAACTAACTAACTAACTAACTAACTAACTAACTAACTAACTAACTAACTAACTAACTAACTAACTACTAACTAACTAACTAACTAACTAACTAACTAACTAACTAACTAACTAACTAACTAACTAACTAACTACTAACTAACTAACTAACTAACTAACTAACTAACTACTAACTAACTAACTAACTAACTAACTAACTAACTAACTAACTAACTAACTAACTAACTAACTAACTAACTAACTAACTAACTAACTAACTACAACTACTAACTAACTACTAACTAACTAACTAACTAACTAACTAACTAACTAACTAACTAACTAACTAACTAACTAACTAACTAACTAACTAACTAACTAACTACTAAGTAACTAACTAACTAACTAACTAACTAACTAACTACTAACTAACTAACTAACTAACTAACTAACTACTAACTAACTACTAACTAACTAACTAACTAACTAACTAACTAACTAACTAACTAACTAACTAACTAACTAACTAACTAACTAACTAACTAACTAACTAACTAACTAACTAACTAACTAACTAACTACTAACTAACTAACTAACTAACTAACTAACTAACTAACTAACTAACTAACTAACTAACTAACTAACTAACTAACTAACTAACTAACTAACTAACTAACTAACTAACTAACTAACTAACTAACTAACTAACTAACTAACTAACTAACTAACTAACTAACTAACTAACTAACTAACTTCTTCATGCATTTCGCATAGAAATAAGGACTACCCTGCTGTGAGAGCCGCTTCAATTATGTTTCCATTGGAAGTTCATGTTTTTCATTCCATTAGTATAAAAATCAGTTTCTGATTATCAGAAAAGTAAAGAAGTATTCATTTGGGTGTGACATACCTCGACACGAACTTTTAATATCGTTCTCATTATAAAGGCACAAGGTATAAATATTTTCAATCATCCATAGAGTATGCTTAACAAAATTTAACATTTCATTTTCTTATACCTAACTTGCTGTAAAAGTATTTCGGCATATACCCACATGATCACAGCCTACGAAAAGGAGATCAAGAGTCGTTTGTGAGGAAAATGCTGCAGCTCTTTTTCCTTAAAGATAAATATTTGCAATTTCGTTCAGTAAGAATAAGTTGAAATTATAAAAAATTCAAAATACTTCATTAATAATTTTTAAGGCATTATTCAGAAACTGTAGTTTTAGAAATTTCATCGATATTTTAACAAATTTAAAATTTTTGGTCAATTGGTTGCCATGGTTACAGATTTTTGAAAAGTATACGTATTTTGGTATGCGTGACATTTCCATATTTTTTCAATTTTTAACGCTTGCAGACATTAAATGTTCATTTTGATGTTGTTACATAAAATGATTATGGTCGTTGTTGTTGGTGTTGCTACTACTGCTGTTGCTAGTACAAACTTAATGTTGTTGTTTAGCTGCCGTTGTTAAGTTTAATAACAAATAATTTTCATCTTTTTCGGAAGATGAAAATAAAGTGTTGCTCCTTTTTGATCGTTTTTTTTTTTTTTGAACATCGTCATACACCAAATTGTAAATACTTATCTCTGGTGTATTAATAGTGTGAAATTTTTTAAAATGATTATCATAAAATCGTAGTAAATGTTTATGTTGAAAAGAAGATTTTTTTCGAAATAAAGCAGCATATTTAAATGAGGAGATAGAAAAAGTAAACATTTTAAAATAAATAATTGGAAAGGAAAATTTATAGAGATATTAGTAGATTGTAAATACTTTGACCGGTGGAGTCAAATGTCTATAATCGGTAGCATATAGAGACCGAGGATAATGGCAGTAGATTATGTAGACTAAAAGGACTCTACCTTAATATCTCAGCAGTCAGGAAATCTACAAATACACAATCTGACAATTAGAAACAAAACCCATACACGAACACATTTCAAGACTTTTTTGTAGTTGTTCTAGTCTCTGTCATTAGGTCATGAGCTTATTCCAAATTTCCATTTATTGTCATATATACATATATTCATATGATTTGCTCTACATAAAAATCTTCTATTCATTAATTCACTTTCCCCTGTCTATTTACCTTAAGCCTTTTCTAAGCAATTTAACCTCGTTTTTTTCTACTTTTATACTCGCTAAAACAAAACTAGTAAAAGGGCAGGTAATGAAAAATTCCTATAAAACATTTGGCATTTTATTTATTTACTTTAACTCAAATCTGAAGCCTTTCTACCCCTCCTTCAATATGATGGCAAAAACAAAAAACAACAACTTACCTTCTGAACAATTTTCATCTATCAACATGAACACCGCCTCTAATCATGTGCTTCAAAGTAATTACTGCTCATTAAGTTGTCTTAAACATGTGGAATCAGGGTGAAAGACAAACATATACATATAAGCACACATATGCAGAACACACATACAGATATAAACCTAGATATAGTAAGTGCTGCTTGTAATACAAATTTCACCTTTAACATTCATTATCTAAGCAGAGACATAAAAAACCCACAACTTTAACTGCAGATACAAATATACATACACACATGCAAAAAATCATAAAAATTAATGTTGTGTGTGCGATTTTTTTTTTGGAATAGAGGGAAGTCTAAATCCTTTTTATTATGTATTTTTGTTTGGTTTTTTGGGGGGATCAGAAAGAAAGAAATATAAATAGCATTGAGAAAATAGGTCTTTAATTTAGCAAATAAAGAGTTACAGTGTTACGAAAAGGGATTTAGTTTTGTTTGAAATAAAAGGGGTTTAGATTCGAAATGGTTTTTGGGAAATTAAAATAGGAAATTAAAATAACTGAATAGCGGCATAAAAGCTAAAGACATTCTACTTGCTATAAGGTGCACCACTCAAATAAAGCTAAAGAAAAAACAAAATCAGAATATGAACTAGACACTGATATAGAGCTGAACTAGAACTGAACTAGAACTGAACTAGAACTGAACTAGAACTGATACTAGAACTGAACTAGAACTAGAACTAGAACTAAACTGAACTAGAACTGAACTAGACTGAACTAGAACTGAACTAGAACTGAACTAGAACTGAACTAGACTGAACTAGAACTGAACTAGAACTGAAACTAGAACGAACTAGACCTGAACTAGAACTGAACTAGAACTGAACTAGAACTGAAACTAGAACTGAACTAGAACTGGAACTAGAACTGAACTGAACTGAACTAGAACTGAACTAGAACTGAAACTAAGAACTGAACTAGAACTGAACTAGAACTGAACTAGAACTGAACTAGAACTGAACTAGAACTGAACTAGAACTGAACTAGAACTGAACTAGAACTGAACTAGAACTGAACTAGAACTGAACTAGAACTGAACTAGAACTGAACTAGAACTGAACTAGAACTGAACTAGAACTGAACTAGAACTGAACTAGAACTGAACTAGAACTGAACTAGAACTGAACTAGAACTGAACTAGAACTGAACTAGAACTGAACTAGAACTGAACTAGAACTGAACTAGAACTGAACTAGAACTGAACTAGAACTGAACTAGAACTGAACTAGAACTGAACTAGAACTGAACTAGAACTGAACTAGAACTGAACTAGAACTGAACTAGAACTGAACTAGAACTGAACTAGAACTGAACTAGAACTGAACTAGAACTGAACTAGAACTGAACTAGAACTGAACTAGAACTGAACTAGAACTGAACTAGAACTGAACTAGAACTGAACTAGAACTGAACTAGAACTGAACTAGAACTGAACTAGAACTGAACTAGAACTGAACTAGAACTGAACTAGAACTGAACTAGAACTGAACTAGAACTGAACTAGAACTGAACTAGAACTGAACTAGAACTGAACTAGAACTGAACTAGAACTGAACTAGAACTGAACTAGAACTGAACTAGAACTGAACTAGAACTGAACTAGAACTGAACTAGAACTGAACTAGAACTGAACTAGAACTGAACTAGAACTGAACTAGAACTGAACTAGAACTGAACTAGAACTGAACTAGAACTGAACTAGAACTGAACTAGAACTGAACTAGAACTGAACTGAGAACTGAACTGAACTGAACTAGAACTGAACTAGAACTGAACTAGAACTGAACTAGAACTGAACTAGAACTGAACTAGAACTGAACTAGAACTGAACTAGAACTGAACTAGAACTGAACTAGAACTGAACTAGAACTGAACTAGAACTGAACTAGAACTGAACTAGAACTGAACTAGAACTGAACTAGAACTGAACTAGAACTGAACTAGAACTGAACTAGAACTGAACTAGAACTGAACTAGAACTGAACTAGAACTGAACTAGACTAATGGATCACGATTAAATTGTATCTAATTTAAGCAAATTCATCGCATTGTGTACGCCTTTCACCTCCGACAGTTCACTGGCTAAGAGGTAAGTTAGGATTTTTTGCAGTTTTTTCCTCTATATGTTAATATGATATGAAAAAGAAAACATAAAAATGAAAGTGATTAATGTTAGTAAGAAAGGATTTTTTTGTGAGGTTTTTTAATGAATCAAAGTATTTGCTACTTGTGATATTTTATAGTCGGTATAATTTAGGAGACCATTAAAATAGCAAAGCTTTGCAAAGATAAAAAAGTCATAGCCACAAAAAATCGTAGTTAAATAGCTTCAAAAAATAAAATATGAGGCTTTATGCCAACAAAATAGTAAAAGGCAACGTAATAAAAAGCTAGTCTTGCAAAGTAAATGCAGTAAAATGGAAAAAAGGAAAATTTTTATAAAAAGGCTTTGCTAACAAACTAAATTAAATTTATATTTTTAAAACCAACGTCTGTATGTAGATAGAGTTCGCCGATACGTATGATGTTTTAGTTTAAAAATAATAATCATACGCCTAAGTGTATCAACATTTCCTAAATTCATTTTAAATGGCATAAATTAATCAAATTTATGTTTATTAGTCTTTCTTTCCGTTATTTTTACTTATGCCCTTTTGTAACTAACATGTGTTAAACGAATTATATCTAATTTTGCATTTAAACTTATTGCTTAAAATTTGTTTAATTTGTTTACAAATAAAAGTAGTTTTTAAAATTTTAAAAAAGTACCTCCTAACTAGTTACAATTATACTTATTTCTGCCCCCGTATTTTTTTATAATTTTATTTGTGTGCATTCGTTTATACTTCTCCAATATTAGATACCCTTAAATAAATACGTAAACTTTTAAATAGTTTTATAATTCCTTTTATTTGTATAAGTCTGCTATAACTTTGTTTAATTTTTTTTGTATAACAAACTAAACTTTTCCAAAAAATGTATATATTTTTATTGGTGGATTTAAAAAAAGATGGTAAAGTATGCACTACGAAAGATTGGTTAAAACTGAACTGATCTAGAACTGAACTAGTACTGAACTGATCTAGAACTGAATTAGTACTAAACTAGAACTGAACTAGAACTGAACTAGAACTGACTAGAACTGAACTAGAACTGAACTAGAACTGAACTAGAACTGAACTAGAACTGAACTAGAACTGAACTAGAACTGAACTAGAACTGAACTAGAACTGAACTAGAACTGAACTAGAACTGAACTAGAACTGAACTAGAACTGAACTAACTGAACTAGAACTGAACTAGAACTGAACTAGAACTGAACTAGAACTGAACTAGAACTGAACTAGAACTGAACTAGAACTGAACTAGAACTGAACTAGAACTGAACTAGAACTGAACTAGAACTGAACTAGAACTGAACTAGAACTGAACTAGAACTGAACTAGAACTGAACTAGAACTGAACTAGAACTGAACTAGAACTGAACTAGAACTGAACTAGAACTGAACTAGAACTGAACTAGAACTTGAACTAGAACTGAACTAGAACTGAACTAGAACTGAAGTAGAACTGAACTAGAACTGAACTAGAACTGAACTAGAACTGAACTAGAACTGAACTAGAATTGAACTAGAACTGAACTAGAACTGAACTAGAACGAACTAGAACTGAACTAGAACTGAACTAGAACTGAACTAGAACTGAACTAGAACTGACTAGAACTGAACTAGAACTAACTAGAACTGAACTAGAACTGAACTAGAACTGAACTAGAACTAGAACTGAACTAGAACTGAACTAGAACTGAACTAGAACTGAACTAGAACTGAACTAGAACTGAACTAGAACTGACTAGAACTGAACTAGAACTGAACTAGAACTGAACTAGAACTGAACTAGAACTGAACTAGAACTGAACTAGAACTGAACTAGAACTGAACTAGAACTGAACTAGAACTGAACTAGAACTAACTAGAACTGAACTAGAACTGAACTAGAACTGAACTAGAACTGAACTAGAACTGAACTAGAACTGAACTAGAACTGACTAGAACTGAACTAGAACTGAACTAGAACTGACTAGAACTGAACTAGAACTGAACTAGAACTGAACTAGATCTGAACTAGAACTGAACTAGCACTGAACTAGAACTGAACTAGAACTGAACTAGAACTGAACTAGAACTGAACTAGAACTGAACTAGAACTGAACTAGAACTGAAATAGAACTGAACTAGAACTGAACTAGAACTGAACTAGAACTGAACTAGAACTGAACTAGACTGAATTAGAACTGAATTAGAACTGAACTAGAACTGAACTAGAACTGAACTAGAACTGAACTAGAACTGAACTAGAACTTAACTAGAACTGAACTAGAACTGAACTAGAACTGAACTAGAACTAAACTAGAACTGAACTACAACTGAACTACAGCTGAATTACATTTTGTCAATTGAAAGTGAAATAACTTTGGGCTCACAATTATTCAAGCATTGAAAATAACGAAAGTCTGTATTTGAGTTTATTTACATATACTCAATTTAGTGTATTATTTAACGTAAAATAAATGTACATATGTATAAAAGTTTCCTTAAATAAAATCTTGAGTCTAAGAAAAAAAATATTCCTTTCACTTGTCTTACTTAGAAGTTTTGTATACTTATTACATGGAAAATTTTCTCTCTTTTTTTTAGTTAAATACTTGTACTCCTGCCATATTTTGTAGTTACATTTCTTCTAGCAAAACTTGCAGCTAGAGTTCAACAGAATGGGTTTTTTTTCAACTTTATAAAGTACCGAAAGAAGAAAAAAGTACTGAAACTTTTACCAAAAGATTTGTTTAAGTCAAAAGTTTTTAACGTATATTATTTTCTTCATTTATATACGTTGTATTTTCGGAACTCAAAGAATGCGAAAAAAATGTTCGTATTCACAAGTATTTGGTGCTGTTGCCTTTGCCTTTTTCTATACAGGCTTCTTGGGAAGTGTTCAAGAAATAAATAGGAAAAAAAATTGTATATTAAAATGAAACGTACAGTTTAGGGAAATATTTCTGTTTAGATTTTTTTTTTTTTTTTGGTTTTTTTCTGAGCATCAACATTTTGTGCTTTGTAATGGAAGGGTACTTTATACCAACGGTATACAATTTTCAACATTACTTTTCATTTTTTCTGGTATCAAAACATGGAGGAATATTGGTTAAGTTGTTCCATTTGTAACATATACAATGAACATTTCTATAAAAAGATAATATTTCGAAAATTTTTTGTTGAAAAAGGAGAAATTTCCAATTTATTTTTGTAAAAATTGAGAAAAAAGAGATAAAATTTTGAGAAATTTTCTATAAAAAGAGAAATTTTGGAAAATTTTCTATAAAAGAGAAATTTTTGAAAATTGTCTTTAGAAATTTTAATTTTTTATAAAAATCAGAATTTTCAAAAAATTAAGGGCATTTAAGATTCGCCACTGCCGCACGAAATATTCTCACTTAATTTTCTCTTCTTTTATTTTCTCATCAGCACACAAAATTGTTACCATGGCTGCAAAAGTTAAGAAAAGTGTGTGTTAATTCGCAAATAAGGAAGGAATTTTTAGACAAGTCAAGAGTATTACTTTTTCTTCATTCATTCTCTATTTCTTTCTTTCGTTTTCAGGAAATAAGTATTTAAGAGGAAGTATGTAGTGTATTTTTATTTTGTTAGTTATAGTAGCAGTAGTATTTCATTAAGTTATTTCTTAACATATTTTTACGGAAGTTCGCTTTTATTGTTTGTTCTTTATAAAAATCAAGTATTGTGTATGGAAGTTGTTATGCTATTTTGATTTTAAAGAATGTTTTTTTTGTATTAAGTTTAAACAATAGTTGTAGTGTTGAAAAATATTGAAATTAATTAGTGAGTTATGTAAATTATTTTGATTTTGTAAAACTATTAGTAATAATATGCCTTAATAGCAATTAAAATTGAAATAATTTCTTCTCCTGTTATTTGCTAAACATAATTCATTAAACAATAGCTTTTAGAATCACTAACTTTATTACATTTTCGTTTATATAACATATTATTTAACAAAATATCAACTATATTTTATTTATTTATCATCCCTAAGAGTAGTCTATTGCCTCATATTCATCTCCTTCTATACTGTTTGTACAACAAAAGACTTTATTCAATAGGTGGTTGTTCGTTTGTTGGTTAGTTCTTGCTTGTTCTATTTGACTATGGGTTTTTTAATCCCTAAATTAATTTAATTCTGTTTCATAATACCAATAACATTATAATGTTTATTTCAGTTGTTTGCTGCTCTATATTATTTTTGTTTATTTTTCTTCCGTCGTTTTTTTTTTTTTGCATGTCACAGCAAGTCCTTAAGTTAATCCCTTGTTTATTAATATAATCATATTTTTTCCAACTTTATTAAATTTTCTAATTTTTTTGTGACTTATAATGGGCCTAATGCTGTATAGAGTAATTTTTAGGTATTGGTACTGCTTAAAAGATGTGTAACGTAAAAGCAGTAGTAATTTGGGTAGGAAAATTATAATAAAAGCCTGTATGTATTTATAACTTAAATATGAATATTTAATTAAATTGAAATTTAAATAAAAATCTTCGATATACACTAGTGTATATCGGTTCAGTTACAGCTCAGTTCTAGTTCAGTTCTAGTTCAGTTCTAGTTCAGTTCTAGTTCAGTTCTAGTTCAGTTCTAGTTCAGTTCTAGTTCTGTTCTAGTTCAGTTCTAGTTCAGTTCTAGTTCAGTTCTAGTTCAGTTCTAGTCAGTTCTAGTTCAGTTCTAGTTCAGTTCTAGTTCAGTTCTAGTTCAGTTCTAGTTCAGTTCTAGTTCAGTTCTAGTTCAGTTCTAGGTCAGTTCTAGTTCAGTTCTAGTTCAGTTCTAGTTCAGTTCTAGTTCAGTTCTAGTTCAGTTCTAGTTCAGTTCTAGTTCAGTTCTAGTTCAGTTCTAGTTCAGTTCTAGTTCAGTTCTAGTTCAGTTCTAGTTCAGTTCTAGTTCAGTTCTAGTTCAGTTCTAGTTCAGTTCTAGTTCAGTTCTAGTTCAGTTCTAGTTCAGTTCTAGTTCAGTTCTAGTTCAGTTCTAGTTCAGTTCTAGTTCAGTTCTAGTTCAGTTCTAGTTCAGTTCTAGTTCAGTTCTAGTTCAGTTCTAGTTCAGTTCTAGTTCAGTTCTAGTTCAGTTCTAGTTCAGTTCTAGTTCAGTTCTAGTTCAGTTCTAGTTCAGTTCTAGTTCAGTTCTAGTTCAGTTCTAGTTCAGTTCTAGTTCAGTTTCTAGTTCAGTTCTAGTTCAGTTCTAGTTCAGTTCTAGTTCAGTTCTAGTTCAGTTCTAGTTCAGTTCTAGTTCAGTTCTAGTTCAGTTCTAGTTCAGTTCTAGTTCAGTTCTAGTTCAGTTCTAGTTCAGTTCTAGTTCAGTTCTAGTTCAGTTAGTTCAGTTCTAGTTCAGTTCTAGTTCAGTTCTAGTTCAGTTCTAGTTCAGTTCTAGTTCAGTTCTAGTTCAGTTCTAGTTCAGTTCTAGTTCAGTTCTAGTTCAGTTCTAGTTCAGTTCTAGTTCAGTTCTAGTTCAGTTCTAGTTCAGTTCTAGTTCAGTTCTAGTTCAGTTCTAGTTCAGTTCTAGTTCAGTTCTAGTTCAGTTCTAGTTCAGTTCTAGTTCAGTTCTAGTTCAGTTCTAGTTCAGTTCTAGTTCAGTTCTAGTTCAGTTCTAGTTCAGTTCTAGTTCAGTTCTAGTTCAGTTCTAGTTCAGTTCTAGTTCAGTTCTAGTTCAGTTCTAGTTCAGTTCTAGTTCAGTTCTAGTTCAGTTCTAGTTCAGTTCTAGTTCAGTTCCAGTTCAGTTCTAGTTCAGTTCTAGTTCCAAGAGTGTTTTCGGTTGTTTTTGTGTAGCGTAGGCGTATACTTAATTTTTAATTCTTGGCCTGCATAAAATATTACGTATACGTATTATGTTTTGTGGAAGGAAAATTTTTTGAAAATGGATTGGGTGGATTTAAAGTAGAAAACTATCATATGTCTTTTGTATTCTCAAGAGATAAAATTGAAGGATTGACATACATACATACTTATTTTAATAATATGTTGTTAAATTTCTTAATATATTTTACAATATTAATAAATATTCCTTCATATTATTCATTATTATAAATATAAATACTTATTTATGTGTATGTTAAAAGTGCTTACCCAAAAATACATTCATTCGTTTAATGAATATGAATGTGTACTCATCTATTAATAAGCCGCATACCGCTCGCAGACAAATAAAGTGAGAGACATGATAATAAAACAATATTCATGCATTCATCCTATAGCTTATGCTTTATTATTTTTCATAATTTTTCGTTTCGTTTTTTTACACTTGTGTGTAATATGTGGAAACACACAGACACGAGTGAATGTATGTAATACTGTAAATGCTCGTTAATAGATTGTCACTTTTAGTGTAAAAATAAATGTACAAGGGAAAGGGGAAATAGGAGTACAAACTCTTATATGAGTAAGTGCGTTTGTAAGGAGTTTGTTTACCACAATAAAATTTACAGCTTTTTACTTTTGTAGTTGTTGTTGCTGATGTATGACGTTGTTGTTGATACTAGTGCTTTTATGAAGAATGTGTTATTGTTTTTTGATAGTATTATTGTTGCTGCTTCTGCTGTTAAAGTTAATCCATTGGAGTGTTAATACTTAATATTAATTCTCTTGTTGATTGTTTTTATATGTTTATTTTTAGTTATGTTATTAAGTTGTATTTTTATATTTCTATTTTATTTTTATATAAGAATGACAAAAGCCTTTTTTAATTAAAAATTCTACTTAATATACTTTTTATAATTTTCTATTTGAGATTGAAATGGAAGCAAAACTGTTACTTTTTGTACATTATTATGATCTATATTATACTGTTATTAACCGAAGCTAATTTTAAGTTTAAAGTAAAATGTTTGTTGTATTATTTTTATGAAACTATAATTAGTTTTTTAGGCTGAGCTCTATTTTGATTTGGTTTCTTATTATTTGATTTTATTTGTTTTGTTAATATTAATAATTGTTGATTATATATTTTTAAATTTTTATTGTGTAAATTTTAAGAGTTACTTTAAATTTCCTACAATTTTAAATTAAATCAAATCACTTTGTTTTTTTCATATCTTTATGGAAAATATTTTAAAATTTTATAGGCTATTTATTTTTTAACTTTTAACTTCTTCGGTTGATTTTTTAAAATAATTTCAATAAACTTTATCTTTTATTTTATAATATTTTTAAAAATATTTTTTATTTTATATTTAATAACATCTTTTAATGATTGAATATTCTTATTGCTTCTGTTTCTCTCAATATATTTTCTAAAAATATTTGAAGAAATGAAAAGTGAATAACATTTTAACTTAATTAAACTTTTAAAAATTTACTTTCTTATAGAAATTCTTCAAAAATTATCTCTTTCTTATGAACATTTTTCTAAAGAATTCTCATTTTTATAAACAATTTCAAATATATAATTTTCTCAAAAAGGTAGCATATAGTTCACTTTTTGCATAGAAAATTTATAAATATTAAAAAACTAATTTAATCTATTGTCTATCTATAGTCTAGTCTATAGTCTAGTCTATAGTCTAGTCTATAGTCTAGTCCTATAGTCTAGTCTAGTCTATAGTCTAGTCTATAGTCTAGTCTATAGTCTAGTCTATAGTCTAGTCTATAGTCTAGTCTATAGTCTAGTCTATAGTCTAGTCTATAGTATGTAGTCTAGTCTATAGTCTAGTCTATAGTCTAGTCTATAGTCTAGTCTATAGTCCTAGTCTATAGTCTAGTCTATAGTCTAGTCTATAGCCTAGTCTATAGTCTAGTCTATAGTCCTAGTCTATAGTCTAGTCTAGCCTAGTCTATAGTCTAGTCTATAGTCTAGTCTATAGTCTAGTCTATAGTCTAGTCTATAGTCTAGTCTATAGTCTAGTCTATAGTCTAGTCTATAGTCTAGTCTATAGTCTAGTCTATAGTCTAGTCTATAGTCTAGTCTATAGTCTAGTCTATAGTCTAGTCTATAGTCTAGTCTATAGTTAGTCTATAGTCTAGTCTATAGTCTAGTCTATAGTCTAGTCTATAGTCTAGTCTATAGTCTAGTCTATAGTCTAGTCTATAGTCTAGTCTATAGTCTAGTCTATAGTCTAGTCTATAGTCTAGTCTATAGTCTAGTCTATAGTCTAGTCTATAGTCTAGTCTATAGTCTAGTCTATAGTCTAGTCTATAGTCTAGTCTATAGTCTAGTCTATAGTCTAGTCTATAGTCTAGTCTATAGTCTAGTCTATAGTCTAGTCTATAGTCTAGTCTAGTCTAGTCTATAGTCTAGTCTATAGTCTAGTCTATAGTCTAGTCTATAGTCTAGTCTATAGTCTAGTCTATAGTCTAGTCTATAGTCTAGTCTATAGTCTAGTCTATAGTCTAGTCTATAGTCTGGTCTATAGTCTAGTCTATAGTCTAGTCTATAGTCTAGTCTATAGTCTAGTCTATAGTCTAGTCTATAGTCTAGTCTATAGTCTAGTCTATAGTCTAGTCTAGTCTATAGTCTAGTCTATAGTATAGTCTATAGTCTAGTCTATAGTCTAGTCTATAGTCTAGTCTATAGTCTAGTCTATAGTCTAGTCTATAGTCTAGTCTATAGTCTAGTCTATAGTCTAGTCTATAGTCTAGTCTATAGTCTAGTCTATAGTCTAGTCTATAGTCTAGTCTATAGTCTAGTCTATAGTCTAGTCTATAGTCTAGTCTATAGTCTAGTCTATAGTCTAGTCTATAGTCTAGTCTATAGTCTAGTCTATAGTCTAGTATATAGTCTAGTCTATAGTCTAGTCTATAGTCTAGTATAGTCTAGTCTATAGTCTAGTCTATAGTCTAGTCTATAGTCTAGTCTATAGTCTAGTCTATAGTCTAGTCTATAGTCTAGTCTATAGTCTAGTCTATAGTCTAGTCTATAGTCTAGTCTATAGTTAGCCTATAGTCTAGTCTATAGTCTAGTCTATAGTCTATCTAGTCTAGTCTATAGTCTAGTCTATAGTCTAGTCAATAGTCTAGTCTATAGTCTAGTCTATAGTCTAGTCTATAGTCTAGTCTAGTCTATAGTCTAGTCTATAGTCTAGTCTATAATCTAGTATTTTCTATTTTATGGAGAATTTTCTTTTTTAACAGAAAGTAATTTCTTTTTTCGCAGAAAATTTTCGAAAATTACCTTTTCTATAGATGAGAAAAAAAATCACAAATTTTTGAAAATTTCACTTTGATGGAAAATTTTTGAATTTCTGTTTGTGAAAAAACTTTTATTTAGAATATGAAATAATATAGTAAAATTTTGCTTTATTTTATTTACTATTTTACCTCTTTAACAGTAATTTATTTAACACTTTTTTATGTAATCCCTTTGTAGTTGTAACAATTTATTTATATTAAATTTTTTTGTTCTAGAAATTTCACTTTTAATTTACATTTAATTTTATATATGCGAATTTTTTTCTTTCTATTATTTTTAAAATTTTTATATTTATTTATGGCTTGAATTATATTTTTCTATATTTTACAGTATTTTGTTAGACTTTTTTATTAATTAAATTATTAGTTGATTAAATATTTATGATTATGAATATTTTTAACACTTGGCTTTTTTGTTGTTGAAAGATTCTGTAAAAAAAAGGTATAGAAATAATATTAGAATTTACCGCTAACATTTTTTTTTTGAATAAATTTAAATAAAGTTATTAAAAATTTATATAATAAATAATTATTTTTATTTCAAATTTAAAAGCTTTCTATTCTATTATTTTAAATTAAAGTATTCAATTTAAAATATTTTAAACATATTTAAATTTCTTCTTTAACCTAAAGCTATTTTACTGTTATTATTGTTTCCACTTTATAGCACTAAAACTACAAATTAAATTTTTGTATAAGATAAATATTTGTAGTGTAAGTCAATTTCAAATATGTATGTATGTACCTATCTCGAAATTCATTCGACCTTAAAAAATGTTTTCACCTACAGCGTATAAGTCATAATTTTCGAAGGTTTTGTTGTGAAATACAGTCTTGTATTTAGTATAGCGTCAGGGCTTTTTTAAAGGTAGAGGTATGGACAACTTAAATAATTTGTTGTTGTTGGTGTTGCTTTATTTTTATATTGCCTCATGATGTGGCAAAGTATTAAATAACAAAGTTGAAAACTCGCACACAAAGATGCACAGCTAAAATCACAGAATAGCAACAAAAACGAAAATATAATGAAATTTGTACAGTCAGGCATAAAGTATACGCACAGGTGGTTGATAAAATGTATAGAAGGAAGTCAATACGAATTATAATGACCATTATATAATAAGAAACCAAACAAGAATTGAACTAGAACAGAACTAAAATTTAACTAAAACTGAACTAGAACTGAACTAGAACTGAACTAGAACTGAACTAGAACTGAACTAGAACTGAACTAGAACTGAACTAGAAAAAAACTGAACTAGAACTGAACTAGAACTGAACTAGAACTGAACTAGAACTGAACTAGAACTGAACTAGAACTGAACTAGAACTGAACTAGAACTGAACTAGAACTGAACTAGAACTGAACTAGAACTGAACTAGAACTGAACTAGAACTGAACTAGAATGAACTAGAACTGAACTAGAACTGAACTAGAACTGAACTAGAACTGAACTAGAACTGAACTAGAACTGAACTAGAACTGAACTAGAACTGAACTAGAACTGAACTAGAACTGAACTAGAACTGAACTAGAACTGAACTAGAACTGAACTAGAACTGAACTAGAACTGAACTAGAACTGAACTAGAACTGAACTAGAACTGAACTAGAACTGAACTAGAACTGAACTAGAACTGAACTAGAACTGAACTAGAAACTGAACTAGAACTGAACTAGAACTGAACTAGAACTGAACTAGAACTGAACTAGAACTGAACTAGAACTGAACTAGAACTGAACTAGAACTGAACTAGAACTGAACTAAACTGAACTAAACTGAACTAGAACTGAACTAGAACTGAACTAGAACTGAACTAGAACTGAACTAGAACTGAACTAGAACTGAACTAGAACTGAACTAGAACTGAACTAGAACTGAACTAGAACTGAACTGGAACTGAACTAGAACTGAACTAGAACTGAACTAGAACTGAACTAGAACTGAACTAGAACTGAACTAGAACTGAACTAGAACTGAACTAGAACTGAACTAGAACTGAACTAGAACTGAACTAGAACTGAACTAGAACTGAACTAGAACTGAATTAGAACTGAACTAGAACTGAACTAGAACTGAACTAGAACTGAACTAGAACTGAACTAGAACTGAACTAGAACTGAACTAGAACTGAACTAGAAATGAACTAGAACTGAACTAGAACTGAACTAGAAATGAACTAGAACTGAACTAGAACTGAACTAGAACTGAACTAGAACTGAACTAGAACTGAACTAGAACTGAACTGAACTAGAACTGAACTAGAACTGAACTAGAACTGAACTAGAACTGAACTAGAACTGAACTAGAATTGAACTAACTAGAACTGAACTAGAACTGAACTAGAACTGAACTAGAACTAGAACTGAACTAGAACTGATCTAGAACTGAACTAGAACTGAACTAGAACTGAACTAGAACTGAACTAGAACTGAACTAGAACTGAACTAGAACTGAACTAGAACTGAACTAGAACTGAACTAGAACTGAACTAGAACTGAACTAGAACTGAACTAGAACTGAACTAGAACTGAACTAGAACTGAACTAGAACTGAACTAGAACTGAACTAGAACTGAACTAGAACTGAACTAGAACTGAACTAGAACTGAACTAGAACTGAACTAGAACTGAACTAGAACTGAACTAGAACTGAACTAGAACTGAACTAGAACTGAACTAGAACTGAACTAGAACTGAACTAGAACTGAACTAGAACTGAACTAGAACTGAATTAGAACTGAACTAGAACTGAACTAGAACTGAACTAGAACTGAACTAGAACTGAACTAGAACTGAACTAGAACTGAACTAGAACTGAACTAGAACTGAACTAGAACTGAACTAGAACTGAACTAGAACTGAACTAGAACTGAACTAGAACTGAACTAGAACTGAACTAGAACTGAACTAGAACTGAACTAAAACTGAACTAGAACTGAACTAGAACTGAACTAGAACTGAACTAGAACTGAACTAGAACTGAACTAGAACTGAACTAGAACTGAACTAGAACTGAACTAGAACTGAACTAGAACTGAACTAGAACTGAACTAGAACTGAACTAGAACTGAACTAGAACTGAACTAGAACTGAACTAGAACTGAACTAGAACTGAACTAGAACTGAACTAGAACTGAACTAGAACTGAACTAGAACTGAACTAGAACTGAACTAGAACTGAACTAGAACTGAACTAGAACTGAACTAGAACTGAACTAGAACTGAACTAGAACTGAACTAGAACTGAACTAGAACTGAACTAGAACTGAACTAGAACTGAACTAGAACTGAACTAGAACTGAACTAGAACTGAACTAGAACTGAACTAGAACTGAACTAGAACTGAACTAGAACTGAACTAGAACTGAACTAGAACTGAACTAGAACTGAACTAGAACTGAACTAGAACTGAACTAGAACTGAACTAGAACTGAACTAGAACTGAACTAGAACTGAACTAGAACTGAACTAGAACTGAACTAGAACTGAACTAGAACTGAACTAGAAACTGAACTAGAACTGAACTAGAACTGAACTAGAACTGAACTAGAACTGAACTAGAACTGAACTAGAACTGAACTCGAACTGAACTAGAACTGAACTAGAACTGAAATAGAACTGAAATAGAACTGAACTAGAACTGAACTCAATATATTCCGAATATTTCTGTTCCTAACAAATATTTTGAAATAACTCAGTTTTTCTGATGTTCAAACAGATCACATATTGTTTATGGCATGTCAGTCTGTTAGTAGAGTACACAAAATGAAGTTAAATACAGCTCTTTAAACCTTTTTAAATCGAAATTCACAGAAGGAATAAAACATGAAAAATGTTATAAATGTGAAATAAAGTGAAATAAAACAGCAACAGAAATCACGATGGCCATATAATATTTCGACTTAATTTTATTGATTTTCTCATTTCAATTTAATGTTTATTTTATTATACATTTCTTACATTCTTTTGTAACTTGTTTAACGTCGTGTAATTTCCTTTTGTAACATTTTGTTTCTTTTATTTAAATTTTTTATTGTGTTTTGCTGCTTCAAACGCTTCTTTTCGGTTCAATCAAATTGCGTGCGTGTTTGTTGATGATAAAAACAATTCATTTCATTTTATTATCGTTTTATTTTTTTATTTTTCGTACATTTTCTTATTTATTAACTATGACTGTTATTAAGAGCAACCTTGAAATCCTTTATAATTTATTTAATTTATTTAACGTTTAACAATTGTTATACAATTCATAATTTTAGTCACATTTATTGTTGTCATTTGACAGACAGTCTTGTTTAGTTTTCTATTATTTCTTTTGTAACAAAGAAGAAGTGTAACATTTCTCTTTGGTAATTGTAATTAATTCATTATTTAATAAGTGTATTCAAAATGTTATTGTAATTTGTTTTTTGCAGGAATTGTTTGGTAAAAATAAACATTAATTATCTTTCTGTAAGTACTAGTAATGGTCATCAATTTGTATGGACTTAAACATATTGACGTGTCGGTTTCATGCCGCACGCACTATGACGAATTTATCAAGTGGTAAATAATATTTATTTTAGGTTTCATCAATCTTTAGTTTTTTGAAATATTTACATTTGATACCCAAACCGTACTTGTTTAAAAATTTGTTTAATTTTGAATTATTTATATAATAACTGAACTAGGACTGAACTAGGACTGAACTAGACCTGAACTAGAACTGAACTAGAACTGAACTAGAACTGAACTAGAACTGAAACTAGAACTGAACTAGAACTGAACTAGAACTGAAACTAGAACTGAACTAGAACAGAACTAGAAACTGAACTAGAACTGAACTAGAACTGAACTAGAACTGAACTAGAACTGAACTAGAACTGAACTAGAACTGAACTAGAACTGAACTAGAACTGAACTAGAAACTGAACTAGAACTGAACTAGAACTGAACTAGAACTGAACTAGAACTGAACTAGAACTGAACTAGAACTGAACTAGAACTGAACTAGAACTGAACTAGAACTGAACTAGAACTGAACTAGAACTGAACTAGAACTGAACTAGAACTGAACTAGAACTGAACTAGAACTGAACTAGAACTGAACTAGAACTGAACTAGAACTGAACTAGAACTGAACTAGAATTGAACTAGAACTGAACTAGAACTGAACTAGAACTGAACTAGAACTGAACTAGAACTGAACTAGAACTGAACTAGAACTGAACTAGAACTGAACTAGAACTGAACTAGAACTGAACTAGAACTGAACTAGAACTGAACTAGAACTGAACTAGAACTGAACTAGAACTGAACTAGGACTGAACTAGGACTGAACTAGAACTGAACTAGAACTGAACTAGAACTGAACTAGAACTGAACTAGAACTGAACTAGAACTGAACTAGAACTGAACTAGAACTGAACTAGAACTGAACTAGAACAGAACTAGAACTGAACTAGAACTGAACTAGAACTGAACTAGAACTGAACTAGAACTGAACTAGAACTGAACTAGAACTGAACTAGAACTGAACTAGAACTGAACTAGAACTGAACTAGAACTGAACTAGAACTGAACTAGAATTGAACTAGAACTGAACTAGAACTGAACTAGAACTGAACTAGGACTGAACTAGGACTGAACTAGAACTGAACTAGAACTGAACTAGAACTGAACTAGAACTGAACTAGAACTGAACTAGAACTGAACTAGAACTGAACTAGAACTGAACTAGAACTGAACTAGAACTGAACTAGAACTGAACTAGAACTGAACTAGAACAGAACTAGAACTGAACTAGAACTGAACTAGAACTGAACTAGAACTGAACTAGAACTGAAGTAGAACTGAACTAGAACTGAACTAGAACTGAACTAGAACTGAACTAGGACTGAACTAGGACTGAACTAGAACTGAACTAGAACTGAACTAGAACTGAACTAGAACTGAACTAGAACTGAACTAGAACTGAACTAGAACAGAACTAGAACTGAACTAGAACTGAACTAGAACTGAACTAGAACTGAACTAGAACTGAACTAGAACTGAACTAGAACAGAACTAGAACTGAACTAGAACTGAACTAGAACTGAACTAGAACTGAACTAGAGAACTAGAACTGAACTAGAACTGAACTAGAACTGAACTAGAACTGAACTACAACTGAACTAGAACTGAACTAGAACTGAACTAGAACTGAACTAGAACTGAACTAGAACTGAACTAGAACTGAACTAGAATTGAACTAGAACTGAACTAGAACTGAACTAGAACTGAACTAGGACTGAACTAGGACTGAACTAGAACTGAACTAGAACTGAACTAGAACTGAACTAGAACTGAACTAGAACTGAACTAGAACTGAACTAGAACTGAACTAGAACTGAACTAGAACTGAACTAGAATTGAACTAGAACTGAACTAGAACTGAACTAGAACTGAACTAGAACTGAACTAGAACTGAACTAGAACTGAACTAGAACTGAACTAGAATTGAACTAGAACTGAACTAGAACTGAACTAGAACTGAACTAGGACTGAACTAGGACTGAACTAGAACTGAACTAGAACTGAACTAGAACTGAACTAGAACTGAACTAGAACTGAACTAGAACTGAACTAGAACTGAACTAGAACTTGAACTAGAACTGAACTAGAACTGAACTAGAACTGAACTAGAACAGAACTAGAACTGAACTAGAACTGAACTAGAACTGAACTAGAACTGAACTAGAACTGAACTAGAACTGAACTAGAACTGAACTAGAACTGAACTAGAACTGAACTAGAACTGAACTAGAACTGAACTAGAACTGAACTAGAACTGAACTAGAACTGAACTAGAACTGAACTAGAACTGAACTAGAACTGAACTAGAACTGAACTAGAACTGAACTAGAACTGAACTAGAACTGAACTAGAACTGAACTAGAACTGAACTAGAACTGAACTAGAACTGAACTAAACTGAACTAGAACTGAACTAGAACTGAACTAGAACTGAACTAGAACTGAACTAGAACTGAACTAGAACTGAACTAGAACTGAACTAAACTGAACTAGAACTGAACTAGAACTGAACTAGAACTGAACTAGAACTGAACTAGAACTGAACTAGAACTGAACTAGAACTGAACTAGAACTGAACTAGAACTGAACTAGAACTGAACTAAACTGAACTAGAACTGAACTAGAACTGAACTAGAACTGAACTAGAACTGAACTAGAACTGAACTAGAACTGAACTAGAACTGAACTAGAACTGAACTAGAACTGAACTAGAACTGAACTAGAACTGAACTAGAACTGAACTAGAACTGAACTAGAATGAACTAGAAACTGAACTAGAACTGAACTAGAACTGAACTAGAACTGAACTAGAACTGAACTAGAACTGAACTAGAACTGAACTAGAACTGAACTAGAACTGAACTAGAACTGAACTAGAACTGAACTAGAACTGAACTAGAACTGAACTAGAACTGAACTAGAACTGAACTAGAACTGAACTAGAACTGAACTAGAACTGAACTAGAACTGAACTAGAACTGAACTAGAACTGAACTAGAACTGAACTAGAACTGAAGTAGAACTGAACTAGAACTGAACTAGAACTGAACTAGAACTGAACTAGAACTGAACTAGAACTGAACTAGAACTGAACTAGAACTGAACTAGAACTGAACTAGAACTGAACTAGAACTGAACTAGAACTGAACTAGAACTGAACTAGAACTGAACTAGAACTGAACTAGAACTAAACTAGAACTGAACTAGAACTGAACTAGAACTGAACTAGAACTGAACTAGAACTGAACTAGAACTGAACTAGAACTGAACTAGAACTGAACTAGAACTGAACTAGAACTGAACTAGAACTGAAGAACTGAACTAGAACTGAACTAGAACTGAACTAGAACTGAACTAGAACTGAACTAGAACTGAACTAGAACTGAACTAGAACTGAACTAGAACTGAACTAGAACTGAACTAGAACTGAACTAGAACTGAACTAGAACTGAACTAGAACTGAACTAGAACTGAACTAGAACTGAACTAGAACTGAACTAGAACTGAACTAGAACTGAACTAGAACTGAACTAGAACTGAACTAGAATTGAACTAGAACTGAACTAGAACTGAACTAGAACTGAACTAGAACTGAAAGAACTGAACTAGAACTGAACTAGAACTGAACTAGAACTGAACTAGAACTGAACTAGAACTAAACTAGAAGAACTAGAACTGAACTAGAACTGAACTAGAACTGAACTAGAACTGAACTAGAACTGAACTAGAACTGAACTAGAACTGAACTAGAACTGAACTAGAACTGAACTAGAACTGAACTAGAACTGAACTGAACTGAACTAGAACTGAACTAGAACTGAACTAGAACTGAACTAGAGGTGATCTAGAACTGGCTAAGGCTGGTTTGGTATTTTACAAAAAAACGGGAGCAAACAAAACTTTCAATAGAAATTAAAATATCAAGAGGACCTTTTACGGTTGAGCCTACTATCTAGCAAATACGAAAGCAAATTGATACTTGGACTTATTTGCGCCAAAATATTTTTAAATTTTTTTTTTTTAAAAAACTTATTGATTATCCTTAGTTTCTATTACCCACCTTTTTAACGATTCTCCCAATTAATCCAAGTTTTATTCATTTAAACTATTCCTTTTCTAAAAGCAAAAATCTAAGGAATTTAAAATATTTCTTCTTATTTTCTTTAGCACTTTTTTATTTTAACACCTTTTTCTACTTTTTTTGATTAGATTTTCTTTTTTATTTCAATTAACACTTCACACTTCTTTTGAGTGAACGCGCACAATTTAAATTTTCACACAATTATTTCTAACATACACACAAACATTAATTTGCTTTATGCAAATTTGATTAAATTAAGTAATGATTTTGATTTAATTTTATTTTGAAATGAGCTTTTCTCTTTTATTTCTCTTTTACGTAAATTTTTTTATTTCGCAATGATTTATATTTCTTTTAAACACAATTCCTTTTTTTCTAATATGTAGATGTTGACAAAAGCCAGTGAAATGATTTATTTGATTGAATTTTATTTTAAATTGATTTGAATTTTTTTTTTGTATATTTTATTTTAATATTTAACACCCAGCGAACGCTGTTGGAAATCCTTTGAAAGACTTGGTTAACGGTTTTCAATAAAACGAATATTTGCTTGTTCAAAGAAAAAGTCACTCAAAGTGTTTAACGGTTCAAAAGATTGACAATATTATGCCCGGAAATACAGATTCACCTTAATAGCTATTGTGCCTTAAATTGTTTAAATTAGCTTGAAGTGTTGTATTATTGCACAAAATATTATTCTTATATTAAAAAGAAGGGATTGATTTTGATTTCCAGTTTTACTTATTTCTATTTATTTGTTTTGTTTTCATATATTTTGATTTATTTTCAAAATTACTTTGATATTTCCATTTGATTTAAGTTGTTTTAAATCCAACATTTGTTTAACACATGTTATTATTTTGATTTTTTGTTTTGTTTTAACGTGCCAAAATCAAAACTGATTTTATCCGTCATCCAAAATGATTGTGGCTTCTTGGAGTACGCAAGTCTGTTAAACTAAAAGAATTTGTGCAAGGCAATGGTTTGTTTTATGCATCCTTCAACAAAATACTGGGAAATTTATTATAACAAATATAAGAGAGTTATTGTAGCCGAATGAAGAGAAATAATGAATTAAGAGTTTACAAAAATTTTCCTTTTATATATAATTGTATTACCAATCTGTATCTTATCCTTTTTGTTTAATAATATAGGTTAAGTTTATTTTTTTCTTTATATTTTATAATCAGACACATACTCTCTTATTTTAACTGCCGTAATCAAACTTACATATGTTACACCTTAGAAAAACGTAAACATAATTAGGTTTTCCGTGATAAGTTATGGTTTGCAAACGATATAAATATAATAAAATATACGGTTCCGATGTACTGTTTTCCCTTTTAGCTTAGATCTCGTTCAGTTCTAGTTCAGTTCTAGTACAGTTCAGTTCTAGTTCAGCTCTAGTTCAGTTCTAGTTCAGTTCTAGTTCAGTTCTAGTTCAGTTCAGTTCAGTTCTAGTTCAGTTCTAGTTCAGTTCTAGTTCAGTTCTAGTTCAGTTCTAGTTCAGTTCTAGTTCAGTTCTAGTTCAGTTCTAGTTCAGTTCTAGTCATTTCAGTTCAATTCTAGTTCAGTTCTAGTTCAGTTCTAGTTCAGTTCTAGTTCAGTTCTAGTTCAGTTCTCAGTTCTAGTTAGTTAGTTCTAGTTCAGTTCTAGTTCAGTTCTAGTTCAGTTCTAGTTCAGTTCTAGTTCAGTTCTAGTTCAGTTCTAGTTCAGTTCTAGTTCAGTTCTAGTTCAGTTCTAGTTCAGTTCTAGTTCAGTTCTAGTTCAGTTCTAGTTCAGTTCAGTCAGTAGTTCAGTTCTAGTTCAGTTCTAGTTCAGTTCTAGTTCAGTTCTAGTTCAGTTCTAGTTCAGTTCTAGTTCAGTTCTAGTTCAGTTCTAGTTCAGTTCTAGTTCAGTTCTAGTTCAGTTCTAGTTCAGTTCTAGTTCAGTTCTAGTTCAGTTCTAGTTCAGTTCTAGTTCTAGTTCAGTTCTAGTTCTAGTTCAGTTCTAGTTCAGTTCTAGTTCAGTTCTAGTTCAGTTCTAGTTCTAGTTCAGTTCAAGTTCTAGTTCAGTTCTAGTTCAGTTCTAGTTCAGTTCTAGTTCAGTTCTAGTTCAGTTCTAGTTCAGTTCCAGTTCAGTTCTAGTTCAGTTCTAGTTCAGTTCTAGTTCAGTTCTAGTTCAGTTCTAGTTCAGTTCTATTCAGTTCTAGTTCAGTTCTAGTTCAGTTCTAGTTCAGTTCTAGTTCAGTTCTAGTTCAGTTGTAGTTCAGTTCTAGTTCAGTTCTAGTTCAGTTCTAGTTCAATTCTAGTTCAGTTCTAGTTCAGTTCTAGTTCAGTTTTAGTTCAGTTCTAGTTCAGTTCTAGTTCAGTTCTAGTTCAGTTCTAGTTCAGTTCTAGTTCAGTTCTAGTTCAGTTCTAGTTCATAGTTCAGTTCTAGTTTAGTTCTAGTTTAGTTCTAGTTCAGTTCTAGTTCAGTTCTAGTTCAGTTCTAGTTCAGTTCTAGTTCAGTTCTAGTTCAGTTCTAGTTCAGTTCTAGTTCAGTTCTAGTTCAGTTCTAGTTCAGTTCTAGTTCAGTTCTAGTTCAGTTCTAGTTCAGTTCTAGTTCAGTTCTAGTTCAGTTCTAGTTCAGTTCTAGTTCAGTTCTAGTTCAGTTCTAGTTCAGTTCTAGTTCTAGTTCAGTTCTAGTTCTAGTTCTAGTTCAGTTCTAGTTCTAGTTCAGTTCTAGTTCTAGTTCAGTTCTAGTTCTAGTTCAGTTCTAGTTCAGTTCCAGTTCAGTTCTAGTTCAGTTCTAGTTCAGTTCTAGTTCAGTTCTAGTTCACTTCTAGTTCACTTCTAGTTCACTTCTAGTTCAGTTCTAGTTCAGTTCTAGTTCAGTTCTAGTTCAGTTCTAGTTCAGTTCTAGTTCAGTTCTAGTTCAGTTCTAGTTCAGTTCTAGTTCAGTTCTAGTTCGGTTCTAGTTCAGTTCTAGTTCAGTTCTAGTTCAGTTCTAGTTCAGTTCTAGTTCAGTTCAGTTCTAGTTCAGTTCTAGTTCAGTTCTAGTTCAGTTCTAGTTCAGTTCTAGTTCAGTTCTAGTTCAGTTCTAGTTCAGTTTTAGTTCAGTTCTAGTTCAGTTCTAGTTCAGTCAGTTCTAGTTCAGTTCTAGTTCAGTTCTAGTTCAGTTCTAGTCAGTTCTAGTTCAGTTCTAGTTCTAGTTCAGTTCTAGTTCTAGTTCTAGTTCAGTTCTAGTTCTAGTTCTAGTTCAGTTCTAGTTCAGTTCTAGTTCAGTTCTAGTTCAGTTCTAGTTCAGTTCTAGTTCAGTTCCAGTTCAGTTCTAGTTCAGTTCTAGTTCACTTCTAGTTCAGTTCTAGTTCAGTTCTAGTTCACTTCTAGTTCACTTCTAGTTCACTTCTAGTTCAGTTCTAGTTCAGTTCTAGTTCAGTTCTAGTTCAGTTCTAGTTCAGTTCTAGTTCAGTTTCTAGTTCAGTTCTAGTTCAGTTCTAGTTCAGTTCTAGTTCAGTTCTAGTTGAGTTCTAGTTCAGTTCTAGTTCAGTTCTAGTTCAGTTCTAGTTCAGTTCTAGTTCAGTTCTAGTTCAGTTCTAGTTCAGTTCTAGTTCAGTTCTAGTTCAGTTCTAGTTCAGTTCTAGTTCAGTTCTAGTTCAGTTCTAGTTCAGTTCTAGTTCAGTTCTAGTTCAGTTCTAGTTCAGTTCTAGTTCAGTTCTAGTTCAGTTCTAGTTCAGTTCTAGTTCAGTTCTAGTTCAGTTCTAGTTCAGTTCTAGTTCAGTTCTAGTTCAGTTCTAGTTCAGTTCTAGTTCAGTTCTAGTTCTAGTTCTAGTTCAGTTCTAGTTCTAGTTCAGTTCTAGTTCTAGTTCTAGTTCTAGTTCTAGTTCTAGTTCAGTTCTAGTTCAGTTCTAGTTCAGTTCTAGTTCAGTTCTAGTTCAGTTCTAGTTCAGTTCCAGTTCAGTTCTAGTTCAGTTCTAGTTCACTTCTAGTTCAGTTCTAGTTCAGTTCTAGTTCAGTTCTAGTTCAGTTCTAGTTCTAGTTCTAGTTCAGTTCTAGTTCTAGTTCAGTTCTAGTTCTAGTTCTAGTTCTAGTTCAGTTCTAGTTCAGTTCTAGTTCTAGTTCAGTTCTAGTTCTAGTTCAGTTCTAGTTCTAGTTCTAGTTCAGTTCTAGTTCAGTTCTAGTTCAGTTCTAGTTCAGTTCTAGTTCAGTTCTAGTTCAGTTTTAGTTCAGTTCTAGTTCAGTTCTAGTTCAGTTCTAGTTCAGTTCTAGTTCAGTTCTAGTTCAGTTCTAGTTCAGTTCTAGTTCAGTTCTAGTTCAGTTCTAGTTCAGTTCTAGTTCAGTTCTAGTTCAGTTCTAGTTCAGTTCTAGTTCAGTTCTAGTTCAGTTCTAGTTCAGTTCTAGTTCAGTTCTAGTTCAGTTCTAGTTCAGTTCTAGTTTAGTTCTAGTTCAGTTCTAGTTCTAGTTCAGTTCTAGTTCTAGTTCTAGTTCAGTTCTAGTTCAGTTCTAGTTCAGTTCTAGTTCAGTTCTAGTTCAGTTCTAGTTCAGTTCCAGTTCAGTTCTAGTTCAGTTCTAGTTCACTTCTAGTTCAGTTCTAGTTCAGTTCTAGTTCACTTCTAGTTCACTTCTAGTTCACTTCTAGTTCAGTTCTAGTTCAGTTCTAGTTCAGTTCTAGTTCAGTTCTAGTTCAGTTCTAGTTCAGTTCTAGTTCAGTTCTAGTTCAGTTCTAGTTCAGTTCTAGTTCAGTTCTAGTTCATTCTAGTTGAGTTCTAGTTCAGTTCTAGTTCAGTTCTAGTTCAGTTCTAGTTCAGTTCTAGTTCAGTTTAGTTCAGTTCTAGTTCAGTTCTAGTTCAGTTCTAGTTCAGTTCTAGTTCAGTTCTAGTTCAGTTCTAGTTCAGTTCTAGTTCAGTTCTAGTTCAGTTCTAGTTCAGTTCTAGTTCAGTTCTAGTTCAGTTCTAGTTCAGTTCTAGTTCAGTTCTAGTTCAGTTCTAGTCAGTTCTAGTTCAGTTCTAGTTCAGTTCTATTCAGTAGTTTAGTTTAAATCAGTTCTAGTTCAGTTGTAAATCAGTTCTAGTTCTGTTTAACTTCCAATTAGAGGTCAGTTTGTACATCGTATTTAGCTTCTATTGCACATATCCAATTAGTAAATTTAATTTATTTTGTAAAAATCCTTAAATTTTATTTTCATAGCTCCCACCCACAACTCACGTTTGCAAACCGACTAATAATTTTATTATCAAAAATAACTACTTTCTTTTCTGCAACTATATTTTTTTATAAAATATTTTGGTTAGGCTACACCAACATTCATTCAGTCATTCACTTTGTATCCACCGGAAAACATTGTGAAACACAATTTTTTTCATACGCTTCTCTTTTGTGTTTTGTGGATAGTGGTGGTAACCTGAAATCTATTCAAAACATTTACTAAAGAAAGCAAAAAGCAATTTGTATATAAACGTTGCAAAAAAAAAACCATGTTAATGAAAATGCAAAACTAAAATAAAAGAATAAAATAAATATTTTTTTTTTGTATTTGTTAAAAAAAAAAAATACGAGAAAATATTAAAAAATACCACTAACAGTATTCAGCTAAATTATGTTCCCATGCCAGTAAATAATTTTTTCTTTGTCATTTTTATTTCGCTGATTTTGGGACTTTATTTTCTGGCTCTATTTACGATATCTTCCGAAAACAAATAACCGTAGTTTTTGTTGCTGAAAAAAAATTTAGTTATTTTAATAGAATGAAATAAATTGCATAAGTGTTGGTTTCAAATTTAGTAGCTAGTATTAATAGCTGAATTGAACTACAATTGAACCAGAACTGAACTAGAACTGAACTAGAACTGAACTAGAACTGAACTAGAACTGAACTAGAACTGAACAACTGAACTAGAACTGAACTAGAACTGAACTAGAACTGAACTAGAACTGAACTAGAACTGAACTAGAACTGAACTAGAACTGAACTAGAATGAACTAGAACTGAACTAGAACTGAACTAGAACTGAACTAGAACTGAACTAGAACTGAACTAGAACTGAACTAGAACTGAACTAGAACTGAACTAGAACTGAACTAGAACTGAACTAGAACTGAACTAGAACTGAACTAGAACTGAACTAGAACTGAACTAGAACTGAACTAGAACTGAACTAGAACTGAACTAGAACTGAACTAGAACTGAACTAGAACTGAACTAGAACTGAACTAGAACTGAACTAGAACTGAACTAGAACTGAACTAGAACTGAACTAGAACTGAACTAGAACTGAACTAGAACTGAACTAGAACTGAACTAGAACTGAACTAGAACTGAACTAGAACTGAACTAGAACTAACTAGAACTGAAACTAGAACTGAACTAGAACTGAACTAGAACTGAACTAGAAACTGAACTAGAACTGAACTAGAACTGAACTAGAACTGAACTAGAACTGAACTAGAACTGAACTAGAACTGAACTAGAACTGAACTAGAACTGAACTAGAACTGAACTAGAACTGAACTAGAACTGAACTAGAACTGAACTAGAACTGAACTAGAACTGAACTAGAACTGAACTAGAACTGAACTAGAACTGAACTAGAACTGAACTAGAACTGAACTAGAACTGTGAACTAGAAACTGAACTAGAACTGAACTAGAACTGAACTAGAACTGAACTAGAACTGAACTAGAACTGAACTAGAACTGAACTAGAACTGAACTAGAACTGAACTAGAACTGAACTAGAACTGAACTAGAACTGAACTAGAACTAAACTAGAACTGAACTAGAACTGAACTAGAACTGAACTAGAACTGAACTAGAACTGAACTAGAACTGAACTAAACTGAACTAGAACTGAACTGAATAGAACTGAACTAGAACTGAACTAGAACTGAACTAGAACTGAACTAGAACTGAACTAGAACTGAACTAGAACTGAACTAGAACTGAACTAGAACTGAACTAGAACTGAACTAGAACTGAAACTAGAACTGAACTAAACTGAACTAGAACTGAAACTAGAACTGAACTAGAACTGAACTAGAACTGAACTAGAACTGAACTAGAACTGAATAGAACTGAACTAGAACTGAACTAGAACTGAACTAGAACTGAACTAGAACTGAACTAGAACTGAACTAGAACTGAACTAGAACTGAACTAGAACTGAACTAGAACTGAACTAGAACTGAACTAGAACTGAACTAGAACTGAACTAGAACTGAACTAGAACTGAACTAGAACTGAACTAGAACTGAACTAGAACTGAACTAGAAATGAACTAGAACTGAACTAGAACTGAACTAGAACTGAACTAGAACTGAACTAGAACTGAACGAACTGAACTAGAACTGAACTAGAACTGAACTAGAACTGAACTAGAACTGAACTAGAACTGAACTAGAACTGAACTAGAACTGAACTAGAAACTGAACTATAACTGAACTAGAACTGAACTAGAACTGAACTAGAACTGAACTAGAACTGAACTAGAAACTGAACTAGAACTGAACTAGAACTGAACTAGAAACTGAACTAGAACTGAACTAGAACTGAACTAGAACTGAACTAGAACTGAACTAGAACTGAACTAGAACTGAAACTAGAACTGAACTAGAACTGAACTAGAACTAAACTAGAACTGAACTAGAACTGAACTGGGAAGCACTTTATTTAATAGCGCTTTGTTAAACAATTTCCTTGAACTTCCCCAATTAAAGTACTTTGCCTTAAATATTATTTCAATCTGTGTTAAAAACCAAAATATATCTCATTTATTTTCAAAAGTGAATAATGTCCTTGCTACCAAATCAAATAAACGTTTTGAAAATATGTGAAAAGGCATAAATATTATTTTTTACTTTTTTTCACTATTAAATAAACATGACCTACGCAACTTATAACTTTAGGTAAATAAGTACTGATCTGTTATGGAAAATTATACACTCACAATATATTAAAGATTTATATACAAAATATAATCGCTCACAATCATACACAGACTCAGTTATGCCCTTTAAATTACATTTGTATGATACTCATACATACAGATATTTAACACAGTAATATTTACTTAATTTGTGTTGTGTTGAAAAAAAGGACGAAACGAGAATGAGAGAGATTACAGAGTAATAAAAAGTGAAAGTTCATATTTAAACTACTACAATTGATTGTGCATGTAGTTTTGATGTTTGCTCATATATGCAGATTTATATACACCTGGAATGTAATACATTATAAAATAAGCGTTTATATATGTAGTTGAGTGTACAGAAATGTGAAAGTAAAGGGAAGGATGAAGGTTTATCAAAAACCTGCCATACAGTTATAATACTAGCTGTGGCACTAGATGATGTTCTGTCTGGCTATAAGTTACCATAAATATGGATAATGCTGATCTCCAATGAAAAGTTTTATTGGCCCTTTATTTTACCCCGCTTTGCTCCTGCCTTTCAATAAATATTTTGTGTGGCAATACATGGATGTGTGTATATATACATTAAGCATGTGTGTGTGTGTTTGTTGTGAATATATGAGAGTGTTAAATAAAGTGTTTTATTACCCTGCATATAATCGAATCTATATACATTTATATATGCAAAAATATGCATACATGCTTCAGCAGTAAATAAACATACATTCACACTTCGGAGCAAAATATATGTAGTGTACAGCGAACAACAGGAAACGGAAATCCAGAGATAAACAAACATATATAAAATATACAAATTTACACACATGCAAAAGGTAAGCAAAAGACACATACATATGTATTTATATAGACCCTTTGTTACTTTTTTCATTATTTTTTTGCTTTTTTATCACGGATCCCATAATGCAATTTTTCTACAATTTTTCCATATTCTTTTTTTACTAGTTTTTTTCACCTTGATCCTCTTCAGCATTATACATACATTGTTGCCATTGAATAATAAGTAATGTATTTTGTAAGAGTTTTATTATTATTTCTTTTGCTGCTCAGGTGCATTGTAAAATATTTTGAAATGTTTTCCATTTCTGGTTATTTTTTGGTTAATATCCCCACATACGTACGTATATAAAATGTATTGCATATGCCTTGGCTGCTGCTACTGCCACAGCCACTGCTCCAAGTTTGTTGATAAACAAATCATTAAAAAGGTGCTAGTAAATGTGTTGTATATAGTATCTGTTCCTGTATTTATATAAAATAAAATATCAGGTTTTTTCAAGAACAAAGATCTTCAAACTATAGTAATAACAACAGCAGCCACCTCACGAGCAGGATATAAAAAGCTATAAAGGTAAACAAAGTTGCAAGACAATAGAGTGGCAAGAAGAGTGATATTTTGTTTAAACAAATACAAAAAGGAAGTAATAAATATTTTTTTTTTCGGGTAAAAAGGTAATAAAAAAGTTGGGTGTTTTAAATTGTAAAAAAAAACTATTATTTTTGTTAAAGGATTTTGCAGTTCAAAATATATTTTGAAAGAGAGAAACATGTACATCTAAAATTTCGGTTGGGGGTATGAAGTGATATACATACTATATCCAAACTAGCATGGACTTGGATATATTGCCGATTAAAGAACATCAAAGTCCATTCTCTCAACTTTTGAAATAAGGACCGTAGTCATACCCACATTGCTGTTAAAAGGGTTAAAGGAGCTCTAAGAATTCTTAATGTTTAATCTCCGAATTGTTGTGTAAAAATCATTTTCAATATTCTAAGTTAAGATACTTTGTTTTTTTAAACATACATATCGATAGATAGACAGACACACAGTTAGGCAGACAGAAAGCTAGGAAAAATAGACGGATGGACCAATCGGACAGGCAGACTGGATTGAAAGGAACACAGCCAATAAAGGACAAACATACATACGAGGATACCAGAAACGTAGACAGGGCAGATAGATAGATAGATAGATAGATAGATAGACAGACAGACAGACAGACAGACAGACAGACAGACAGGACAGACAGACAGACAGACAGACAGACAGACAGACAGACAGACAGACAGACATACAGACAGATAGACAGACAGACAGACAGAGATACATAGATAGTTACAGAAGAAAAAAATTTTTCTATGGAAATAAACATATTTTTCGGCTAATAAATATTTATATTATTTATTAGTTAAGTGGAAATTCTTTAGATTACTAACAAAAAATCATAAGCTTCTTACAATTCCATGCCATGTCCTTTTTATAATATATACTATATACAATTTTTCACGATACATTAATGTTAAACGCAATATTTTCTTAGCTGTTAAATTTATTTTGTGTTTCTTTTATTAGCTTTTCATAGGCATGCTGCTGGTTTTATGACAACTAATGTGATAAAATGCAATAAATGTCTAAATAAAGTCAATAACAATTTTCGCTTATTTATTTACAATATTTTTGTGGTAACAAAAGGAACAATTTAAAATATAATAAAAAGTTTTAGTTTTGTATTCAAGTTAAATTTTCTAAAATTATTAAGCTTTTCTTTAGTTAGTTTTTCAGAGCAATTTGTGTTAAAGTTTATTTTTTTTTTAAACTTAAGTCCATTTTTTAAGTTTTCTTCATTATTCTCTAAACTAAAGTTTAGCAAAGTTTTTTTCTCATAAAATATTAACTCGTACAATCTACTTACAAACTATACATGTTGTATTGATATTTTTTTATATATGTACCAACAGTCAGACAGTCGTTCATTCTAAATTAACTGTCTGTTGTGTTGTCGTCTGCCTGTGCATTCTTCTTTCCACTGATGTTGTGAAAATATGCTTATGTAGTAGACTACACATATATTGGGTTGGTGGAAAAGTGGAAGGATTTTAAGCTACAAATAGATAATTTTTTCGTTATGCTTTGAGTGTCAGAAATAATCGAATTCCCTCACCCTATATACTACTTACATATGTATGAGTCTAACTTAACAACAAATGTATCATCTTTTTGCTAATCTTGTTGAAAGTTGTAATTTTTTCCTTTTCTCACTTTTTTTCTACTTTTTTTCTTTCATTTCTTAAATAAATTCGTTCCATTTTAGTTGTTCATGTTTGTCCAGTATTTATTTTTTCATCTGTATTCCAAATTTCCTCCCTTAGTCTTGCTAATATAATTCAATAGTCTTGAGAAAAGAAAACATTACTTTTCTTTCTTGTTTTCTCTAATATTATTCTTTCTTGACAATAAGAAAACAACATTATTTTCATTTCCGCATAGTTATTTTCTACTTTTTTATTTTGTTAATTTTGTTGAATATATTGAAGTTTTGGTATGTTAATGCCTCTGTTGTGATGTGTTATATTTAATGAAAAATTTTAAAATGTTGAATTGTACAACAAATTTTAAACAATAATTTTAAATCAATTAGACTAAAAAAAAAGAAACACAGAGCGTATGAGTGCTAATGAATAAGTGAATAACATTAATAATCATACGTAGGTGTTTACATGAACTGAATCTACAAAAATTGAACTAGAACTGAAGTAGAACTGAACTAGAACTGAACTAGAACTGAACTAGAACTGAACTAGAACTGAACTAGAACTGAACTAGAACTGAACTAGAACTGAACTAGAACTGAACTAGAAGAACTAGAACTGAACTAGAACTGAACTAGAACTGAACTAGAACTGAACTAGAACTGAACTAGAACTGAACTAGAACTAGAACTGAACTAGAACTGAACTAGAACTGAACTAGACTGAACTAGAACTGAACTAGAACTGAACTAGAACTGAACTAGAACTGAACTAGAAACTGAACTAGAACTGAACTAGAACTGAACTAAAACTGAACTAAAACTGAACTAGAACTGAACTAGAACTAGAACTGAACTAGAACTGAACTAGAACTGAACTAGAACTGAACTAGAAACTGAACTAGAACTAGAACTGAACTAGAACTGAACTAGAACTGAACTAGAACTGAACTAGAACTGAACTAGAACTGAACTAGAACTGAACTAGAACTGAACTAGAACTGAACTAGAACTGAACTAGAACTAGAACTGAACTAGAACTGAACTAGAACTGAACTAGAATGAACTAGAACTGAACTAGAACTGAACTAGAACTGAACTAGAACTGAACTAGAATGAACTAGAACTGAACTAGAAACTGAACTAGAACTGAACTAAAACTGAACTAAAACTGAACTAAAACTGAACTAGAACTGAACTAGAACTGAACTAGAACTGAAACTAGAACTGAACTAGAACTGAACTAGAACTGAACTAGAACTGAACTAGAACTGAACTAGAACTGAACTAGAACTGAACTAGAACTGAACTAGAACTGAACTAGAACTGAACTAGAACTGAACTAGAACTGAACTAGAACTGAACTAGAACTGAACTAGAACTGAACTAGAACTGAACTAGAACTGAACTAAAACTGAACTAAACTGAACTAGAACTGAACTAGAACTGAACTAGAACTGAACTAGAACTGAACTAGAACTGAACTAGAACTGAACTAGAACTGAACTAGAAACTGAACTAGAACTGAACTAGAACTGAACTAGAACTGAACTAGAACTGAACTAGAACTGAACTAGAACTGAACTAGAACTGAACTAGAACTGAACTAGAACTGAACTAGAACTGAACTAGAACTGAACTAGAACTGAACTAGAACTGAACTAGAACTGAACTAGAACTGAACTAGAACTGAACTAGAACTGAACTAGAACTGAACTAGAACTGAACTAGAACTGAACTAGAACTGAACTAGAACTGAACTAGAACTGAACTAGAACTGAACTAGAACTGAACTAGAAACTGAACTAGACTGAACTAGAACTGAACTAGAACTGAACTAGAACTGAACTAGAACTGAACTAGAACTGAACTAGAACTGAACTAGAACTGAACTAGAACTGAACTAGAACTGAACTAGAACTGAACTAGAACTGAACTAGAATGAACTAGAACTGAACTAGAACTGAACTAGAACTGAACTAGAACTGAACTAGAACTGAACTAGAAACTGAACTAGAATTGAACTAGAACTGAACTAGAATTGAACTAGAACTGAACTAGAACTGAACTGAACGGAACTAGAACTGAACTAGAACTGAACTAGAACTGAACTAGAACTGAACTAGAACTGAACTAGAACTGAACTAGAACTGAACTAGAACTGAACTAGAACTGAACTAGAACTGAACTAGAACAAGAACTAACTAGAACTGAACTAGAACTGAACTAGAACTGAACTAGAACTGAACTAGAACTGAACTAGAACTGAACTAGAACTGAACTAGAACTGAACTAGAACTGAACTAGAACTGAACTAGAACTGAACTAGAACTGAACTAGAACTGAACTGAACTGAACTAGAACTGAACTAGAACTGAACTAGAACTGAACTAGAACTGAACTAGAACTGAACTAGAACTGAACTAGAACTGAACTAGAACTGAACTAGAACTGAACTAGAACTGAACTAGAACTGAACTAGAACTGAACTAGAGAACTGAACTAGAACTGAACTAGAACTGAACTAGAACTGAACTAGAACTGAACTAGAACTGAACTCTGAACTAGAACTGAACTAGAACTGAACTAGAACTGAACTAACTGACTAGAACTGAACTAGACTGAAACTAGAACTGAACTAGAACTGACTAGAACTGAACTAGAACTAGAACTGAACTACAACTGAATTAAAACTTTATGCATAATTCATACATTTAATTTTTCAAACTAATTTGAAGTTTTTTTTTACTTTTTATTCTTTTCAATAATACTAATATAACGAAGAAATATTTAAAACACATTCACAACTACAATAAACGAAGAAGACTACATTAAAACTACTTAAAAACTATAGAAAAACCGATTAGAACTTTTAACAAAATTTTGAAATGTTTTTCTTTTATAGAAAAAATTAAAAGAAATATTCTAAGAATAGTAAACATTATCATTTTGTATTTCTTTTATAGATTTTTTTCTTATTAACCTACATTTCATCTTATACTATGTGCAAGGACATTTGCTACTAAAGTACTTTTAAATGAATTTCATACAAACTAAATATGTATAAGTATGTGTAGAATAATGAATAGTTGCACACAGATATAAATATGTATGTAGTACATACATATGTACAATTTACAAACATATTAAGTAGTATTTGGCAAAAATCACCATTGCCAGTAGTGTGTTTGAAAATATATAAATACATTTTTTATGCTTTTTATTATTTTTAAATTTCCGTTTCTATCATGTATTGTTATATGGGATTTTGCTTTAAATTACACATTTGCATGCCCAACAACTTGTATGGGATTTAAAAAGCTTCTTGAGAATGTTGTATCAATTTTAGCAAAATTATAATAGATTTCAAACATTATTATAAAGTTTCTTTGTGACAGAGAGTAGCAATGTAAAAAACTTAAAATTATAATTAGCAAATTTTCACTAATATTCAAATATATTGTTTACTTGGTCATTTTCAATTTTCACAATTTTTTTTTTTTTCAAAAATAAAATATTTCTATTAGTTTCTAGTATTCCCATGTATGTAAGTATGTTGCAAACATTCGCTTTTGTTCGACTACAGCCACACTGAGTTGATGTATTGAAATGATGTTTTCATACATATGTATGTATATATGTATGTGAAAGAAATAATTTTTTACCAAAAAACTGCATTTGAAATAGTTACACAACAAAGAAATGTAGAAATAAGCTATTTATGACTCATATTTATTTGTGATTTTTCGTAGAGAAGAAATGTCATTGTCGGTAAATGGATGTAGCCTGCGGTTAGGTAGGAGAGAAAATAGAAAAAAATACCAAAAATTTGGTTTATTAAATTGAAAGTTGGTGAAAAAATTTTGAGTTTTCTATTTAAATTACAAATACAAGTAAGAAATAGTGAAATCTTGCAAAAAATACTAACGACTAACGAACGAACGATCGAACGAAACGAACGAACGAACGAACGATCGAACGAAACGAACAAACGAACTAACGAACTAACTAACTACTACTAACGAACTAACGAACGAACTAACTAACTAACAACGAACTAAATAACGAACCGAAGACAAAGAACGAATAAAGAAAGAAACAACGAACGAACTAAATAAAAGGAACGAACTAAAGAAAGAACGAAACGAACTAACTAAAAACGAAACGAACGAAAGAAACGAAAGAAAGAACTAAATAAACTAACAACTAACTAACAAAAGAACGAATAACTAACTAAATAAATAAAGAACTAAACGAACGAACTAACAACGAACGAACGAACGAACGAACGAACGAACGAACGAAAACGAAGAACGAACGAACGAACAACTAAGAACGAACGAAGAACGAACTAACGAACGAACGAACTAACTAACGAACTAACGAACGAACTAACTAAGAACGAACGAACGAACTACAAACGAACGAACGAACGAACAACCACGAACGAACAACGAACGAACAAAACAACACAACGAACTAACGAAAAACGAAGACGAACGAAACGAACGAACTAACGAACGAACGAACGAACGAACGAAACGAACAACGAACGAACGAACGAACGAACGAACGAACGAACGAACGAAGAACGAACGAACGAACGAACGAACGAACGAACGAAACGAACGAAACGAACGGAACGAACGAACGAACGAACGAACGAACGAAGAACGAACGAACGAACGAAAGAACGAACGAACGAACGAACGAACGAACGAAACGAACGAACGAACGAACGAACGAAGAACGAACGAACGAAAACGAACGAACGAACGAACGAACGAACGAACGAACGAACTGAACGAACGAACGAACTAACTAACTAACTAACTAACTAACTAATAAATAACGAACTAACTAACGAACTAACGAACTAACTAACTAACTAACTAACTAACTAACTAACGAACTAACCTAAACTATAAATAACTAAACAACTAACTAACTAACACCTAACTAACTAATAACTGAACTAACTAAATAACTAACTAAACTAACGAACTAACTAAACTAACTAAACTAAATAACTAACTAACTAACTAACTAACAACTAAACTAACTAACTAACTAACTAACTAACTAACTACTATAAATAGGGAGCTAGTGAGGAACCAATTCATACTGTAAAATACTCGAATCTAGATTTTGTGACTCTCAGCCTAAAACCCCAGGTCCTTGGCCGAGCAAGGATTTTCGTGCAGTTTTACAAGACCTTGCGTGAACTTTACCAGTGCTGACAATAAGAGAGTCAGAGTAGGTCTGTATTCAGGTAAGAACTACTCTAATGAACTATCTAAATACTTAGCCCTCCTTTTGAACCTGCTATCCTTTTAACATGTTTTTTTGTCGATTTTAAAAATTACCTTTTATGTTAAAAATCGGCAACTTTTGTTATACCCTACACGGCTATAGTGAAAATATATTATGCGTTTTGCTTATGTTTGGTAACGCACTAAAATATTTCGTATTACACCTACCTTAAAGTAATACTATCGTCTCGAAATCAATTTCTGTCTTGATTTGGAAATGTCCAATCGGCTGGCTATCCATATTAATCTAGTGTGAAAATCAAATGCTAAATATATCGGGAGTACCCCCTCAAAAAATTAGTATGAAATCCAAAAATTATCAAAAAATAGCTTAGATATATGTGAGCCATTTTAAAATAACAAATAAATCACATTTCCACCATAGTAATAACTGCTGTAGAGTATCATAGGGACGACCATGTCCGATATATTCTCTTACTTGTTATAGTTTTCGATAGTTTGTAATAAAATTTATTTTATTATAACAAGCATTACCACTGGCATTTATTTCATTATTAATCCTGTGCAGCTTTTTAAAATTAAAATATTTTTTTTTTCATACTAAAAGCCAATACTATTAAGTAATTCAATTATCTTCGATAAACTTTTACAACAAGTATAAAGTATTTTTATTAAATTTCTGACCATATTTGTGCGGCAACAAACAACTTATTTAATTCAATTATTTTCATAGCATCAATAACATACGCAATATTTATTTGAAGCAAAAAAAGTAAATAAATAAAAACTGCAGTTCTTATAAATGCATTGGTGCATGGATTTTTTTAAGGGCAGCAGGAAGCAAAACGCATAACTTTTATGATACTCACAAATACATACACACATACACACAATTTATTATGATTGACTGAACATTAAGGGCTTAAGTTGATTCTTAAAGAAATGGGGAAAGTTGAATCAAAAAAGTTAAAAAAAATGCTTAAGAATTTAAATTTAATCTTAAAAGTTAATTTTTCCTTATATTTATATAATTTTAAACCATCAAACAAATTTATTGTAAATATTTACATAAAATACTTTAAAAAATTTTGAAAATTGTTCTCTATATTTCACACACCAAGTCCAAATCATTCATTCATTGATTCATTCATTCGTTTCATATGTTTATACAACAACGTTTTATCTATCAACGATAATCCGATTTGTTGGCCATTAAAGTTTGAAAACCGAATAAAAAAACAAAAATTCAATTCTATAAAACTAAAATGCACACAATTTTTATTGTTTCTATTGTTATATTCAACTGTAACATTTCAAATAGAATAAATAATATTTGAGCATTTTTTTATTATTTCTATTGGATGTTTAGCAAAACAAAAATTTCACTTTAGCACATATTGGCAAATTCATGTTAAAACGTGTGTTAGTTTCTGGTACATAGTGAAAACGTATAAAACGTTTAGTTTTTGATTAAACAAAAGTTAATGGGATTAATGGAAATTATTTTCAAATGGTTTGCTTCTGTTAGAAAGAGGTACCACCAGCGATAAGGAAGGTGAGAGGTAGCAGATGCTGTTGTAAGTTGTTTTAAAATTTTTTTTTTATATAATTGAATAAATTGGAATCTGGTTTTATTAATAGCAATGAATAGCGCAGGAATCAGTTTCAAATTCTAAGTAAAACTACGTTTAATGTGAAATACTTGTAAAATTTATTGCAATTTCTGGGAACTAGAGGCAAACAGGTAAATGAAACAAAGGAAATAAAACTAAAACATTTTTAAATACATATGTATAAGGGATACATGTAATTCCTGAACTTAAATTAGAGCTGAACTAGAACTGAACTAGACTGAACTAGAACTGAACTAGAACTGAACTAGAACTGAACTAGAACTGAACTAGAACTGAACTAGAACTGAACTAGAACTGAACTAGACGAACTAGAACTGAACTAGAACTGAACTAGAACTGAACTAGAACTGAACTAGAACTGAACTAGAACTGAACTAGAACTGAACTAGAACTGAACTAGAACTGAACTAGACGGAACTAGAACTGAACTAGAACTGAACTATAACTGAACTAGAACTGAACTAGAACTGAACTAGAACTGAACTAGAACTGAACTAGAACGGAACTAGAACTGAACTAGAACTGAACTAGAACTGAACTAGAACTGAACTAGAACTGAACTAGAACTGAACTAGAACTGAACTAGAACTGAACTAGAACTGAACTAGAACTGAACTAGAACTGAACTAGAACTGAACTAGAACTGAACTAGAACTGAACTAGAACTGAACTAGAACTGAACTAGAACTGAACTAGAACTGAACTAGAACTGAACTAGAACTGAACTAGAACTGAACTAGAACTGAACTAGAACTGAACTAGAACTGAACTAGAACTGAACTAGAACTGAACTAGAACTGAACTAGAAACTGAACTAGAACTGAACTAGAACTGAACTAGAACTGAACTAGAACTGAACTAGAACTGAACTAGAACTGAACTAGAACTGAACTAGAACTGAACTAGAACTGAACTAGAACTGAACTAGAACTGAACTAGAACTGAACTAGAACTGAACTAGAACTGAACTAGAACTGAACTAGAACTGAACTAGAACTGAACTAGAACTGAACTAGAACTGAACTAGAACTGAACTAGAACTGAACTAGAACTGAACTAGAACGGAACTAGAACTGAACTAGAACTGAACTAGAACTGAACTAGAACTGAACTAGAACTGAACTGAACTAGAACTGAACTGAACTAGAACTGAACTGAACTAGAACTGAACTAGAACTGAACTAGAACTGAACTAGAACTGAACTAGAACTGAACTAGAACTGAACTAGAACTGAACTAGAACTGAACTAGAACTGAACTAGAACTGAACTAGAACTGAACTAGAACTGAACTAGAACTGAACTAGAACTGAACTAGAACTGAACTAGAACTGAACTAGAACTGAACTAGAACTGAACTAGAACTGAACTAGAACTGAACTAGAACTGAACTAGAACTGAACTAGAACTGAACTAGAACTGAACTAGAACTGAACTAGAACTGAACTAGAACTGAACTAGAACTGAACTAGAACTGAACTGAACTAGAACTGAACTAGAACTGAACTAGAACTGAACTAGAACTGAACTAGAACTGAACTAGAACTGAACTAGAACTGAACTAGAACTGAACTAGAGCTGAACTAGAACTGAACTAGAACTGAACTAGAACTGAACTAGAACTGAACTAGAACTGAACTAGAACTGAACTAGAACTGAACTAGAACTGAACTAGAACTGAACTAGAACTGAACTAGAACTGAACTAGAACTGAACTAGAACTGAACTAGAACTGAACTAGAACTGAACTAGAACTGAACTAGAACTGAACTAGAACTGAACTAGAACTGAACTAGAACTGAACTAGAACTGAACTAGAACTAAACTAGAACTGAACTAGAACTGAACTAGAACTGAACTAGAAATGAACTAGAACAGAGCTAGAACTGAACTAGAACTGAACTAGAACTGAACTAGAACTGAACTAGAACTGAACTAGAACTGAACTAAAACATAACAAAATCTGAATTAAAATTAAAACAAGAATATGAAGAGAATCTCTACTATATTATGACACTAAACTAAATTTCTTTTCTTATTTTAAGTCCTGTTAATAATTCTTTTTAATTTAAAATTTTTTGTCTTAATTTTCAGTCCGCTAAAGGTATGTACTATAAATATTATTCACTACATTAATCGCTTATAATTAAATAATTCCTCATATTTTTCTTTTACGAATTATTTTTACAATAGGCTGCATATAATATTTTCTTTTTAATTAAATACAACATCCATAACAAAAGAACGAGAGAAAAATTATAAATTAAGAAAATAAAAGAAAACTCTGATAATGAAAACGAAAGAAATTTTCACTTTCATTTAAAGAACAACAAAACAACAGTAACTATAATAAAAGTAATAATGTACTACTTGATTCTTGCTTTTTTTACTTTAGACATTAAATGGTAACAGTAGTTATTAGTGCGAATATAAGTAGAAGAGTATTACAGCTTTTGGATTTAACACAGGACTGCATACAATTTTTATATACAAATTTGTTCCAGATTTATAAAAGTTTTAGAAAAAATATTCTGTTGGAAAAGTAATATACCTGATAGCCTGGTGTAATATGTTGTTGTTGCTATTAAGTCCAAGCATTCTTGTTTAGTTTCAATGCTACTTGTTCTTTTTGTTTGTTTTCTTTTGTTTCTAATTTTCAATGTCTGTATGTACTACAATTTATTTCTGTATGTGTAAATAAGTGCAAGTATGTGTATTATTAATTTGTATGTATATGCCTTATAATAACAATTCGTTGCCTTTTTTGTGGATTTTTATAATAGTTTGTTAGTATTATATAGTAAATACATATATTATATTTATACATTTTATATAATTTCAAGTATGTACAGGAATTTTTGTTTATTTATTATTTATTTTTTGTTATTGTATGCAAATTATATTTCCTATTTCCTGTTTTGCTCACAAACAATTACTCTTGAAAAACCTAAAATAACATTAGCCTCTACAAAGTGGTACAAATAAATACAAATTGTAGCAAGGTTACTTCTTGGGTGGTCAGTATTGTAATATTTAATTATTTAATTATTTTTATTTAAATTGTTTAATTTAGATTGTATCCAAATTAAAATAAATAGCTTTCAAGCAAGCGTAAGATTTTTTGTAATAATAAATGTGTATTATTAAAAATTTGTAAACACAAATTTAAACAAAAATAAAGTAAAAGTGAATTAGAAACGAACTAAAGGAAAGAACAGAACTAGAACAGAACTAGAACAGAACCAGAACAGATCTAGAACAGAACTAGAACAGAACTAGAAACTAGAACAGAACTAGAACAGAACTAGAACAGAACTAGAACAGAACTAGAACAGAACTAGAAAGAACTAGAAAAGAACTAGAACAGAACTAGAACAGAACTAGAACAGAACTAGAACAGAACTAGAACAGAACTAGAACAGAACTAGAACAGAACTAGAACATAGAACAGAACTAGAACAGAACTAGAACAGAACTAGAACAGAACTAGAACAGAACTAGAACAGAACTAGAACAGAACTAGAACAACTAGAACAGAACTAGAACAGAACTAGAACAGAACTAGAACAGAACTAGAACAGAACTAGAACAGAACTAGAACAGAACTAGAACAGAACTAGAACAGAACTAGAACAGAACTAGAACAGAACTAGAACAGAACTAGAACAGAACTAGAACAGAACTAGAACAGAACTAGAACAGAACTAGAACAGAACTAGAACAGAACTAGAACAGAACTAGAACAGAACTAGAACAGAACTAGAACAGAACTAGAACAGAACTAGAACAGAACTAGAACAGAACTAGAACAGAACTAGAACAGAACTAGAACAGAACTAGAACAGAACTAGAACAGAACTAGAACAGAACTAGAACAGAACTAGAACAGAACTAGAACAGAACTAGAACAGAACTAGAACAGAACTAGAACAGAACTAGAACAGAACTAGAACAGAACTAGAACAGAACTCGAACAGAACTAGAACAAAACTAGAACAGAACTAGAACAGAACTAGAACAGAACAGAACAGAACTAGAACTGAACCAGAACAGAACTAGAACAGAACTAGAACAGAACTAGAACAGAACTACAGAACTAGAACAGAACAGAACAGAACAGAACTAGACAGAACTAAACAGAACTAGAACAGAACAGAACTAGAACAGAACTAGAACAGAACTAGAACAGAACTAGAACAGAACTAGAACAGAACAGAACTAGAACAGAACTAGAACAGAACTAGAACAGAACTAGAACAGAACTAGAACAGAACTAGAACAGAACTAGAACAGAACTAGAACAGAACTAGAACAGAACTAGAACAGAACTAGAACAGAACTAGAACAGAACTAGAACAGAACTAGAACAGAACTAGAACAGAACTAGAACAGAACTAGAACAGAACTAGAACAGAACTAGAACAGAACTAGAACAGAACTAGAACAGAATTAGAACAGAATTAGAACAGAACTAGAACAGTAGAACAGAACTAGAACAGAACTAGAACAGAACTAGAACAGAACTAGAACAGAACTAGAACAGAACTAGAACAGAACTAGAACAGAACTAGAACAGAACTAGAACAGAACTAGAACAGAACTAGAACAGAACTAGAACAGAACTAGAACAGAACTAGAACAGACTAGAACAGAACTAGAACAGAACTAGAACAGAACTAGAACAGAACTAGAACAGAACTAGAACAGAACTAGAACAGAACTAGAACAGAACTAGAACAGAACTAGAACAGAACTAGAACAGAACTAGAACAGAACTAGAACAGAACTAGAACAGAACTAGAACAGAACTAGAACAGAACTAGAACAGAACTAGAACAGAACTAGAACAGAACTAGAACAGAACTAGAACAGAACTAGAACAGAACTAGAACAGAACTAGAACAGAACTAGAACAGAACTAGAACAGAACTAGAACAGAACTAGAACAGAACTAGAACAGAAACTAGACAGAACTAGAACAGAACTAGAACAGAACTAGAACGAACTAGAACAGAACTAGAACAGAACTAGAACAGAACTAGAACAGAACTAGAACAGAACTAGAACAGAACTAGAACAGAACAGAACTAGAACAGAACTAGAACAGAACTAGAACAGAACTAGAACAGAACTAGAACAGAACTAGAACAGAACTAGAACAGAACTAGTACAGAACTAGTACAGAACTAGAACAGAATATTACTAGAACATGACTAAATCTGAGGTATATCTCAAGGTTATAATCTAAAATTCTCTGTTGTAATGGTTATTGTTGTAGTGTTCGTGCACTTAATGTAGCTATATTTGAAATTTGGTTTCTTTTTCCTCATTCTAATTTTTTTCTAATATAAAAAATATTATGTGATATTAATATTTCTTTAAATTGATCTGTTAACCTTATTTGAAGCGTAAGTCCCTTGAACAAAAATAACCCATATCGATATACAAGTAAAAAAAAACACATTTAAGAAATATTATCCATACATATGCATACTTCAAACACACATACAGACATCGAACAGATACAAATTCACTTACATTTATTCATTCTTATATATAAAGACAAACAAGTCAAATAAAAATGTATATAGCTACACAAGACACTCAAGACATACAAGTACCACGTCTAATATGAAAGCCAAAGACCGAGCAATACAAATCTGAATAATAGAAAACACAAACTAACAGCAGGCTAAAGAAAAAAATAAATAAATCTATGGGAGCTCATCATTCACGTGTTGCAAATGATGCTTAAAAAGTGACAAACTGATTTTAAATAAATTGAGTCATCTATGACTAAAGAGTAACTACAATAAGAACCAATATGTAACGAGTACTATTGCCACACAACTACCAACTACTTGAAGAAAAAGCACATACATACATATATTCTGTGACAAATTTACAATTTTTACAATCATATAAATCTGTTTGAATAAGAGATACAAACACTATTGCGGATAAATGAGTACAAATAAAATTGCCAAAATATAACTTTTTTAGGTACTTTTTATAAAGTACCTTTTTTTATAGTTACCAGTATTTAAAAAGGTACCAAAATGTTGATCATTAACGGAATATGTCATCAAAGTACTAGATCGTACTTACTGGGAAGAAATTTATTAAAATTCTTTAGGAAAGTAACTTCATAAATTGTTTTCTAGATTATAAAAATGAATTAAAAAGTACCACAATTATACCAAATATAGTTAACTGTACGTACTATCACTACCACATATTTAATCCCAAGAGCCAGATACTACTGCAATGCCAGCCAGCATTAGTTTAGCAGCTTGAGTTTTATATGCAAATGTAAATGTTTTTTTAATAAACGCATCACAGATGGGGTTTTGCAAAAGCTTGACATGAGTACACACGATTTTGAATTTATAACTGAATATATAAGTTGCTGTCTCTGTCGAAGATAAAATAAACTGCAATACAAAAAGAAACACCAATGTGCGTAACTGAGAGCGACAGTGCGTTAGTATGAGGGTGTTTATTTTATAGACTTTCAAACACATTCGAATAGGGTGTAACAAAAAGAGCATTCAATTAGAAACAACTGTTTAACAAATATTTTTACATATTTTTTTTAAAGTCATAGACTCCACTATATTTCAAATTGTAGTCCAGACTGTAGACTAGACTAGACTATAGTCCAGACTATAGAATAGACTATATAGTCAAGATTATAGCCTAGATTATAGCCTAGACTATAGACTAGACTCTAGTCCAGAATATAGACTAGACTACAGTTCAGAATATAGAATACGCTATACTCCAGACTATGGACTTTAATCTAGACTGTACTATAGTCTACCCTATCGACTAGACTCTTGTCTAGACTAGCGACTAGACTGTAGTCCACACTATGAACTTGCCTATAGTCCAGACTGTGGACTACCCTATTGTCCAGACTATACACTAGATTATAGGCCAGACTATAGAATAGACTATAACCATACTATAGATTATAGTCCAGACTATAGTCACCACTATAGACTAGATTATAGTCAATACTATAGACTAGACTTTATTCCAGACTTTAGACTGGACAATAGTCCACACTATAGACTAGACTATAGTCCAGACTATAGACCAGAATATAGTCCAGACTACAGTCCAGTAATCCAGACTATAGACTAGACTATAGTCCACACTGTAGACTAGACTATAGTCCAGACTATAGGCTAGAATATAGTCCAGATTATAGACTAGAATATATTCCAGACTATAGACTAGACTATAGTCCACACTATAGACTAGACTATAGTCCACACTGTAGACTAGACTATAGTCCAGACAATAGACTAGACTATAGTCCAGACAATAGACCAGAATATAGTCTAGACTGCAGTCCACACTATAGTCCAGACTACAGTCCAGTAATCCAGAATATAGACTAGACTATAGTCCAGATTATAGACTAGACTTTAGTCCAGACTATAGACTAGACTATAGTCCAGACTATAGACTAGGCTATAGTCCAGACTATAGACTAGACTATAGTCCAGACTATAGACTAGACTATAGCCCGGACTATAGACTAGACTATAGAATAGACTATAGACTAGACTATAGAATAGACTATAGTCCAGAATATAGTCCAAACTATAGTACAGACTATAGCCTAGTCTATAGTCCAGACTATAGACTACACTATAGTATAGACTAGACTAAAGTCTAAACTGTGGACTAGATCATAGTCCAGACTATAGACTACACTATAGTCCATACAATTTTCAAAACTCTTATTTTTTGCAAAACCCTGTAATGTTTTATCTTTTAACTCCAATACATAAACTAAAAATTCCAATGCAATTTTATTCAAAATAAATATTTAAACAAGTACATCATGTGTTTTATACCATAAAGTTTAAATAAAATGGTATAGCGTAACTTTAAAATACCGCACAGTAAAAGAATAACTTATCAGGATTAATTGTTATTTTCATTAAAGTTTGTTTTATCAGTAACGCCAGGTTTTGAGAGATAAAATGACATGACATAGAATTTCATTCCGATCGAAAATGGATTTGATTAAAACTTTAAAAATTAAACAGATTTCACATTTCAATCTTGAAGTGTGGTTTGCTTCCAAAATAGTTCCACTTTTGTTTGGAACACTACTCTAGCAGTACTTACTATAATCCTATTTCAAGTGTAGGGTCTTTTTTTAACCATACATCTTATGTTGTCAATAATCTTTGTAAAATATTATTTAAAATTCTAAGTGTAAGTGAAAGGGCTGTAGTCTTCAGATGTGTTGTAGGCAACCACTTTATTATGTTCACATTTATTGAATAAGGGTGTCAATACATATACATATAGAGTTTTATATATTTAAAGCTCATTTTCCTAACAAATCCATTGAGGATATAAAATTATATGATTTGTAAGTAATATGTTGAATAAGAGGAAAAAAATGTAATGCATAAAACAGAAGAAAGTATTGTAAAAATGTGTATTTAAAAACCCAATAAAATTTACAAAGATAAAATGTTCTTTTCACCAAAATCAAGAAAAACTTAAGCTAACATAACACTTAGATTACAAATTAATTTGACAAATTTTATGTCGGCATAAGTTTCTTTACGGCTTGAAATTCGATGCATAAGGAAGGGGAATCACAAACATATTTAGTAACAATTTAAAGGTCTAGTTAATATTATGTTCAAATCATTTAAGTTTTCTATAACAGAGTGTTACATAAAATCAAAAGAAAAAAACAAATATGTCTTATAAAGCTTTTTATAGCAGTTGTCAAAAGCTTTTAAATGCCTGTGAACTTTTTCCAACAGTAATTACAAGTCTTTTATACAAAAAACTTTCATGTAACATTTTCTGCCGAGAAAAGCTTTGGTGTGTAGACTGGAATTGATAAAGCTTTCGTACAGTAATAATGACATGCGCTATTTTGCCATAATATTCTATTTAATGAATTCTCGATTGCAAGGGTGTGAAAATTCACTATTTTTTTAGGACCAAAGAAATAATTTTTTCTAGACTATAGACTAGACTATAGACTAGACTATAGACTAGACTATAGACTAGACTATAGACTAGACTATAGACTAGACTATAGACTAGACTATAGACTAGACTATAGACTAGACTATAGACTAGACTATAGACTAGACTATAGACTAGACTATAGACTAGACTATAGACTAGACTATAGACTAGACTATAGACTAGACTATAGACTAGACTATAGACTAGACTATAGACTAGACTATAGACTAGACTATAGACTAGACTATAGACTAGACTATAGACTAGTCGACACACTTATTCTAGGTAAACGGGTGAACAGCCACTACGTGGATCCCGAAGGAACTAGCTGACCAGGCGGGACATAGTCCTGCGGGCAACTGGCCACCCGTAGTACCAGATTTTGTGGTTCTCTGATTAGAAACCATATTAAATCATACCAAGGACTAGCCGAGGAGTGAAGTGACATCACTAGTTTATAGTCCCAGCAGACACCATTGCAATACACCATGATGGGACATTTCATCATGGAAACATGCCCCGGAGGTGATTAATATATGTATATCAGATTTTGTCATTATATCGCAATAGAATGATATATCGTTATAAATATTAAATAAAAAAAACTAAAGAAATTCTAGGAAGAACGCCATATCGAAACCTTAAAACCCATAATATATTTATATAGTTGTATCATGCTTAAAACCTAAAAAATATACAATACTTTTTCTCCAATACAACCACATTTGCTTACGTTTTCCGTTCCTTACCAATCATTAGTTATTATTTCTTTGGCACTATCTAAATCACATGGCCAATTTGCTATGATTTTGTTAAACTATTTGTTGTGCATTGACTGCTAGATAAAATGGAGTAGAAAACCCAATTCGAAAAGGATGTCTAATAGAAACATTTTCAAACAGGAAGGACATAAATATACAAAAAAAAAAGGAAATACAAAATGCAACGGATATAAAAGAGAGTGTGAATTAAACAAAGTTTTAAGCTTATAGAATTTTTGTAACAGCTGTTATTTTGTTAGTCAAATGGAAATTTAATGGTTCAATAGGTTTATTTTTGTGTGTTAAAAATGTTCATTAATATAATTAATATCTGATGTCTTATACTCATTTCGAATCGAGCATATAGAGTCGACTCCGGTTTAGTTGACTTTTTTTTTGACAATTTTATCAACTTTTATCTAGTCGAATCCCAGACTTTAATCGATATCTATGGACAACCCAGTGCATTTTATAGACAACCCACTGTGTTTTGAAAACAAGGTTAGATTAGGTTGATAGTAGGACGTATACTACATCAAATCCGAAGAAATACATCAGGCCTGTTCACTTGAACGAAATTCTTAAGAATTTTCCAATCAGTGTTAGTCAGGAATGTTATTTCCGGAATAACATCACTTTCAGGATACTGTGATCTAACTTCGACGAATGCCTGACAGTGGCAAAGAAAGTGCTCCAGATCTGTGTGTCCACTCAGAATACGTACCATCCTCCTGAATTTGAGGAGATTTTTCGTCTTATTCTCATCAGGATCTCCCCATAGGATCATTATGGTTCTAAGTACCCACCGTTTCATCATTCCAAGAGACTTTATGGGATTTTCCTATTCATATTTTTAATTCAGCTTTTGTTGCGTCGAATGGTTGTGTATTTGTCAGGTTAACTATCTCGAGCTTCCATCCCTTTAAAACTGTTACATTCGCCCTTTTGTTGCCGACTACTCCCGAGTGGCCTGGTACCCATATGATGTAAACCCTACTTCTCGGAGAGTATTCAGTTAAAGCTTTCTTACAATCCAATACGGTCTTAGATTTAATTCTATCAGCTGATATCGCCCTAATTGCCTTCCGGCTGTCGATAAATATATTAAGGGCTGTGGGCGCCATATTTATTCTGATCGAATTCATACATTCCATTATTACTCGAACTTCTGCCTGGAAGCTGGTGTTATGATGAGTTAAACGGTGGTATATTTATGTTTCTGGGTCTTCAATATAGAACCCCAGGCCCACTTTGTCGCCCAATTTGGAGCCATCCGTGTAACAACGGATTCCTACTGGTATTTGCTCTTGAGTTCCGCTTGATCAAGACATACTATCTGGGATCAGACATATTCTGCATGTGGTATGCGATCAGGCACGTCCGATGATTGTATACAACCTTCCAATGTGTCCAGTATATATTGATGACGTATCGTATAACCACTTTTGGCCAGTTCGCCTAAAGTAAAGAGACGTTCGGCTGTAAGCGTCGCCTCATATCTTAAATATGTTTCAATGGGTGGAATATCTATCAATGTTTCTAAAACCTTGGTTGAAGTAGTACACATGGCACCACTTACATATATACCCAAGCAGCATGTACGCTGAACTGCCTGTAATAGTTTGATGTTACACTTTTTGTCCAAAGCTGTCCACCAGATTATTGAAGCATAAGCTAGAATTGGTCTAATTACACTTTTATTGAGCAAATTTGTCATAGTCGGACTAAGACCCCATTTCATGATTATAGTTCACCTACATATCGCCTAGCACCGATGTGCCTTTTTGATGCTATCCTTTAAGTGGTGTCTCCATTTTAACTTCCAGTCAAGGATTACTTAACTTTGTCTGAAAAGACAGATTTCCGTCTTCGCCGGGTTAACATTGAAGCCTCTCTGTTGAGCCCAGCTCAAGGCCTACCACTTTATTAGGAAGGGTACACAAGTAAACCGTGTCTGCAAAGCAGACAGGTGTATGTCCTTTCTCAGTTAGGATCCTTAGGAGGCTATTAATCATGGTAACCCAGAGTTAAGGTGACAAAATACCATCCTGTGGTATACCACGAAATATCTTTTTCCTGATAGTTATATCCATCTGTTCCTTAGCATGTAATTGATCCAGTTACCGAGCACCCAGTCAGTATCAGTATCAGTGTGCACGTTATTGAAGGCGCCTTCAATACAATGCATAACGCCAGTGTATACAATTTGCTATCGAGTCATTGACCTTCGATTGCGGCTGGACATGAGTTTTGGGTAGGAATTTTTATATCTTCGATACGTCATTTACGCTGTCTACCTGTTCACAGAAAAGTTTCCTGGAGTCTCGTTTATTTCTTTGAAGACATTGATATATATTTGTCTAACAGACAAACATAAATACAATTTCATTTTACTATTAAATGCATGTAGATGGTATTAACTAAAAGACAAGTTCCAGACAATTATACTAACTAAAAAAAATCCAAGTCCATGACATATTAAAAACATCACTACTTTTGACACTGATCGTCATCATTAACAACTACATATAATAAACTCAAACATAAACACTAAATGGTTCAAAACACAGACATATGTATACATATATATATATATGTACATGTATGTCGCTTTTCACATTAACAATTGTTTAAATTGTCATATACAACAACATTTATATACCTAAATTGTATATAAAGGCAATTTTCTGTTATGTTTATGTTAGTGACAAAAAAATTAAATAAAAATAAACTTTTGTTATTATTGTAAAATCTTAGTTTACCTTTGTGTATTTAACAATGAAAGTTAAGTTCACAAATATAAATTCACACAATTTCGCATATGTAAGTTCTCATACATCCTACACACTCATACAGAGACATTGAAAATTGTCACAACAATATCATCACATGTTTTCATTATTTAGTTTTGCCTGTTAAAGGTCTTTGAGTATAAGCTTCTATATAGGATTCTATACACATCTCTATGGATTTACACCAACCAACACAACCCCCAACTTGTGAAAGTACCTAAGGATATGCCATGTTTATTTACTTTTCTGTATTAGTGTAAGTATATGTGTGTCAATGCATACCATTAGTTGCCATTTTTTATTACGAGTCTATAGACTTGTATGTGGCGATATCTAAGTGTAGATGTGTTTATGTGTGAAAATGTTTAAATGTTTTTTTGCGTTAA
>NW_023995766.1:0-77500 GCF_015586225.1 Lucilia sericata | reverse complement strand
ACTTAATAGGGAAAATTTGTTATACTCGTAATCGCTCGAAATATGAAACGTGAATTGAACGTATAAAGCGAAAAAACAAAAACAAGTAAGAAATTATTGTTGTAAATGTCAGATCAATTGTTGACTGGGGCGTTAAGTATAGGTATAGTGTTCTGTTGCTCATGAAATTTGTAGGATCGATTAATGTTTACAGGAAAGGTACTTTAATCGAATTTTATTATACTTCCGATACATATTAATACGAGATTTGTGTACGTTCGAGTGATATCGGTAAATATCTGTTATTTATGTTCCAATTTTGTTGACTTTGAACAGCAAACTTCTCGAAAGTATGACTGATAGAACTATTTAAGATTTGGATCTGAAAGATCCATATATTGAGACAGACAGACAGAAATTGCAAAATTTATAAGTATTTGCGATCTCAGTCTTCAATGATTCACATTGGTCCAAAAGCTCAATATCAATCTCAAAAAAATGGACAAAAGCAGTTAAATGGGCGTGGCATATCTGTTGACAATTTAGTGATAATAAAATTATGTTATACCTACTATGTTCAGTGTGCTTATCTAATGTGTTGAAGTTCTTGATATATTTTCCAATATTTTAATATTTGTGTGACCATGCCCACTACTTTTTTCTAATCCCTGACCATTGCTACTGTTACTTAACTTCCGAGATGCAAAAACATCACTTTCGTTTACAACCACACATATGGATGGACTCCAAGCAACAGCTCCAAGAGACGTAATCGGTAGACCGAAACACGAATCCATCTCACAGAGAACACACAATGGCAAATCTGGTATGAACGGTGTAAACCCCGAACATATCCGGCAAGGAAGGAAAATTCAATGGTATCACATTAAATCCATCACCATTCCGAATGCCTCTACATCCATCTCGTACTTAACACCAAATCATTTTCAACGCTTAGTCCCAAAGTCAATCCTATGTGGGGTATCTGTTGTCTCGGCAACAGTACCGAACTTATCCCAAGTTATAGACTTTACCGTTCATCAATATTTCACAACCCAACATTCTCTTCCCGTGAATTTGGGTTTAAACCACAGCCACCAAGCCTGAAGGGCCCACTCCAATAACCGCAGAAGACAAAGTCCAAAACTCTGCCTTGTGGGCTAACGACTCCCGTGGTACCAGATTATGTAGTTCTCTGATTCAATCCCATGTCAAATCATTCCAAGGAAAGACTGAGGATACATTTGATCATCACCAGATGATCCCGGCAGACTAGAGGCATTAGAAGCTACATTTTCCTCGGAATTGCAATAAAGCCAAGATGGGGAAGGTAATATGTTCCTGCGGAGAACACATAGCAGACTCGGTTAGAAAAGCGGCCGAAGAAATAATTGATTATCAATAGCGCCCAGAGCGGACCAACAAGGAATGTACGGCCTCGACAGAAGCTAAGAACATTATAATTAAGACAACACTGGAGCAAATGGCGACGAGAACAGTGTTAAAGTGATCTCGGAAACTTAGGAGAGTTGAAGAAAGAAAAAAAGCAGGAAGAAAAGCTGAAAGGGCGATAACTTAAGGAGATTAAGCTATAAGGTCTTTTTCATCCACTAGGTAGGCTTGAGAATGGTCTACCACGCACCCCTGAATCCTTCTATGAAGAACTCAGGTGGCAATTTTTGAACATGGCTATGTCGGTCCATGTACAAGCACTTTGCTGAAGTACTCGATCTTTCTAATCTCAGGCTATAGTAGCCCGTTGCGGAATGATAGGCAGTATGGGAATAATTCCAATGAAAACCCCGCAAAGGCTAAAGCAATCACTGGTCTAAAGTCAATAGAAGGGGAGACAATCCCAACATCAAGTGAAATCAATCTTCCGGTATACCGGAAGACGACAACCCTTTAGATGTCATAAAAGATTGCATTATTTAAAATGCAATCCCCATCAACTAACGACCCATTCCAGTGCATTGCTTAACCTCTTAAAACCCGCACAACCACACTACTGAGATGGTCCTGTTGATTCGTCAACATCCCTCTGCATGTCAGATAATGTGACAAAGGATGTAGGAATTTCCAAAGTCAATTTGAATCCAATAATTGCCACGACAAATTGAGTGGTGAGCCTCAAATATAAGTCGCGTAGAATAAATCTATATGCATCCTGTTGGGAAGGCAACAGCACAGAAGTAAAAGGTCAGTTCCATTCTCAGTTCCATTTACAGAACATAAAGGACGATCTATGGAGTGACTGGCAACTACCAAGTGTCAACCTGAAAATTCCCCAACCTATACTGGCGACCTTCTACGCGTAAGAGTAAGGAATACAGCATAACTTGCTCTGTCATATCACCCAGTGACATCTGTTGAGATGGCAACAGCACCGGAGAGTCCTCAAACCAACATTCTCTCCCCTCGAATTCGGGTTTAAACGACAGCCACTACGTGAATCCCAAAGGAACATTAACCAATTGACCAGCCAGGACAAGTCCTGCGGATAACTGGACACCTTTAGTTCGACCCCATGTCAAATCATTCTAAGGAAAGGCCGAGGATACATTTGATCATCACCAGTTTAGAGTCCCGGCAGCATCTCTTTTCCCCGGGATATTCCACTAGCACCAAGATGGAGATTTCACTATGGTAACATGCCCCTGGGTGGAATGCCGGTAGCACAGTACATTTCGTTCAACACATTTTCAAAGAAGTCTCTCTAGAAAAATAAATTACCTATAGTTCTATACGGCGCTGAGACATGGGTACTTGCGAAAACGTATGATCCAGTACTGGATTCGTGAGAATGGAGAATATAGACGTCGTGGATGGAGAATATAGACGTCGAACAAACTGCGAGCTGTAAATCCACATAAGAGCACAAAATACAGCTATGCGCTGGCTGAGGCATGTCTGACTGAGACTGAGTGAAAAGTCCGAGTAGAAGAACATATGAAAACCCTTTGTATTACGAATTGGAGACTGCTGTCACAATATCGAAGTGTTTGGAAAACCAACATCAGATCAAGAACCAGATTAAGTAAGTAAGTACACCATATTCTGAAAAAGTGCTTAGCTCTAATTGGAGCGTTAAGTTCTAAATCATAAGAGGTTGGTAAAATGAAATTTTCCCGCTCAGTATTGAATTATACAAAAAATCTTCCAATTGTATTAAATTGTTCATCCTTATAAAGATTAAGAATGAAAGCTGAATACTGAATTACAATATTAATGATGAAGTAATTTGAAGAAAAAAATATATATATTGTGTTTGCGTTGGTGTAAATGTGTCCGTACAAGCTGTTTGTGCAAATATTAAAGAAACAAAACTATGATGTTTTGGAATTTTCATTCACAAAAATTTCATTTGATTGTTCTGTGTATTCAAGTGTAGTGAATGTGATCCTGCAGTTCGGAGTGATTGTACTGAACAAAAGATTGTATATATCATTTAAGGCAACTCCTTATTTCGGGATTAAGTATGTAACTAGCTATTTAACATGTGCCCGGCCTAGGAAGGAATAACTGACTCTCCATTAGATTACCAGTGACGAGTTAAATAACTACTCGAAAAATAGAAATAAATTCAATTCAAGTAGTAGTGAGATATTTGGATAAACTAACTGCAAAAACTGTTGGGTCAAGTTAATATGTTTTCACAATTGTGTATTGGTTTTGCAGCTTGTTGTTGTTTTTGCTGCTGTTATTATTGTCTTTGAGTATTACCCACAACACCAACAACAACAGAAGCAGCGGCAGCAGCAACAACAACTGTAATAATATCATTAATCTTCTCAGTGTGGAAAGTTAAAGTCTTAAAATGCTACTACAACAAGCTGCACACACACACATAGCTAACTTTTACAATGAAATGAAAAGTACTTTGCTCGAATAAACTTTATTTCAAAATGTTTTTCATCAGCGCACCAACAACACAACAACCAAAATGAAAATGTCGAAAATGAGAAGAAAAAAAAAAGGAAAAACACGTACAAACATTGAAAATGAAAATCTCTGCACAAAAATAATGAAAATTGTTTGAATCTTTTTTACGAAGAGAGTGGATGTGCGCAAAATCCTTATAACGAGATCTAAGGACACACTTGTATACTTAATTTATTTTGTTGTTGTAGTTATTTTCAATACTTTTTGCCTGTTGTTGTTGTTGTTTTTTTCAACAGTTTATGGTATTTTGGGTAATTTTTGTATTTAAACGTAGTTTTTCTCATTTGATTGTATATATTTTGTGTGTAAATGTTGGTGTAATTCTACAGACTACAGTACATACATATATTAACACACACACTCACACGTAAATAAATATGTTTGTATGCTAAGCATTCATAATTCGATTTTGCATGTATTAGTGGCAGCGTATGTGTGTCTGTTTGTTATGGCTGAGTTCCAACGTATGAAATGTTTGTTTGGCTGACTTGACTTGGTCGTGCTTTGGCTCAAGTATTACTGATGTGTTGCTGTTCACATCCTAAACACTACAACTGAGTTGTCCAAATCTGGTAAAATCAGCAATCACATCAATATTTTATCTATTTTTTTGGGACTACAGTGATGTCTAATGTATAATCGACCTTTCCTTGGAATGAATTGATCTGAAGTCGAACCAGGGAACCTTATAATCTGGTACCATGGTAACCGGTAGCCCACAGGGCATAGCTTTGTCTTGTCTTTGATTTGTCTTGTCCTGGTTATTGGAGTGGTGCCCGGTAAAGTCAATATTTCTGGATAAGTTTAGTGATGTTTCCGAGACAACAGATACCCGCAGAGCAGTAACTGTGGGACTAAGCGTGTATATGAAACGGGTATGCGGGCCTCACCCATCCGTATACCTAGAGTGAGTGTGTCGGATGTTTATCTCAATGAGTATATCGGATGAATGAGAAGTATGATGAGTTGAATGGTGATCGATGTAGCGTATCTTAGACAAGTGATACTATTGAATTTTCCTTCTTTGTCAGAGTACATTCAGGGTTTACTCTATTCATACCAGATTTTGGACAGTGTGTACTCTGTGAATTAGAACAAGTTCTCGGCTTATTTGATGGATTCGTATTTCGGCCTATCAATTACTTCTCTAGGCGCCAGAGTGGTTGTAAACTTAAGTGATGTTTTTGCATCTCGTAAGTTACTCAACGGGGCGGCAATGGTCAGAGATTAGATAGAACGAGTACTTGAGCAAAGTGCTTGTACATGGAGCGGCAGAACCATCTATTTAATGTGGTTTTGGACTCAATCTTTAGTAGGGGATAGTGTGGAATTGCAGTTCCGATTGATCGATCTTGATTACGTTGACGATATCTATCCACTGGCGCCCAGGAGGATCGGGTCAAGACATCGATTATCGATTGCAGAAAACTACAGAAATCCTACATATATATTTTGGCCAAAAACCATATCTACAAACCCCATATATTAAGGAGGAAATAGATTGATGCCGAAGTAAACCACAGTAGCAAAAGTTACTTTTGTTCAAAATTTTTATTGTATCTTTGTTGGAACAACGGGAACTTATATATTGTTGTTTTATTTCTGATTAACACCTGGGGTTGACTACATTTGTTGGAACGCCTTTACCTTTTAAGGCTTTCCATTGTTTATATATAATGAAAGACGAATTCTATATGTATATAGCTGAAACAAGGCGACCTCTAATCTACTGATTGCTCAATTATGATTCATAGTATATTGGTTTGTTTAACGTAATTTCGGTGTGAACGAAACCCGCTTGTAAATCGAAAAGATATCTGTCGCTTGAAGAATATTTGATTTATTGTTGGATCACATTTGATTTAGTAATCCTAATCTTAAAGTTTAAGGCTTATAATCTCAACTACATCTTTGTAGGAAAGCTGTGGTGGTGAAAGTACTTTTTAAGTCCGGAATATTAGTTTTTACGGACTTCTATTGGTCATCGTCTACTTGCCGCCCTCCTCGATGATCATATCTGCCACGAGCTAAATCTTTGGATATTTGTACTCAAGCCTTGTCAATTTCAATGAGGTACATGGTGACAATGCTATGGCTACTTAGCACTTCAGGCTATTATTTTCCATCACACTAGGTCGATCATTACTACATTACTAGGATTTAGTATTATCGACTATATTGCGCGTTCGGTCTATGTAGCTCTCTTTTTGTCTCCAAAATCGAGCGTTACCTTATGTATCGTATAGAAGTGTTATTTTAGATCTATAGTTTCCTTCTGTTTTATATAAATCTAATTTGTTCACATAAGGGTAACGTGAACTCGATAACGACTACTATTAGCTCGGGATTTTCGTGAATTTTCGATCGAGTCAGTTAGATTTTTATGTGAAGGTCTTAGTAGCAGTATAATTCAGCTATGATAATTCTCACTAGAATATTTCTTCATTGATGGGTTCGAAACATGTTTAATATGATTAGTATCCTTCTCGAAAAGGATTTCGATTGTTGGGCCATAGGTTTCTCTATGGGTATGTTAAGAAAAAGTCCTGTTTCATTATGCTTAGTTATAGTTGCTCGGTAAAAGAGAAATCGGAAATAAAATTTAGCAAACATTGTTATCTTGGATGCAATCAATTCTTTTTTGGTATGAGTCGAGTTGATAATCGTCAGTTTATATATTCAAGCGTTATTCTTAAGATAATTCCTACATAAAGCTTTTCCTAGAAACATTATAGTTTCAATTGTTTCCACTTAACAAAACAAGATTGTTCTTCTCTGTGATAAACAGTAAACTTAATGTCCTTGTAACCGTTTATAGTACATATTTTGTATATTATTCACATATATGCATACATACATATGTATGTAAATATATGTGTGTGTAAGTATGTACATATATGTATGTATAATGTATTTGTGTATATGACTGGCTGTGATTTTATTATTTTGATGCTGATAATTTTGTTGTTGTTGTTGCTTTTTATCATATGTAACTAACAGATCTATACCAAATCTTGTTATGGAAACGCGAGCCCGCTCGTTTTAATATCTACTGTATACTTATATACATTTAGATATATTGGACTAAAAGTATATGTGTGAATATGTATATGTTTGTCTGCATATGAGCAAAAAAAAAACTTTTACTTTATGTATATTCAACATTTTTTAAGTTTAAAGTTTTTTTTATACAACTAACAGATGTTCGACTGATGCCATCATCTATAAAAGTGACAACGAAATTTTTATCAAAAGTACAAAAAGACGATATGAGATGAATAACAAAGCAATAAGAAAAAAGTTTAAGATGTTTTTTTTTTCTTATTTAGAAAAATACTAAAAAAAACTTAAAGAAAGTACACAAGAAAACTGCTTCTGACAGTAGAGGAAGCAAGAAATTGCTGTGTGTTTCTGGGTATTGGTACCAGTGGTACCAATCTTACCATACTTGTTTTGTTGTGTGTCTTTTTTTATTATTCTTCTTCAGAAAGTTTTGTGCTCTATCACTTGGGACAAGTGTATGTGTGTGTGTGAGTGTTTCATGTGGATCAGGGCTGCGAAAGTAACAAACTTTATCGATTCAATAATGGTACTTTTTGTTCAAATGTGAAATGTTGTTTAGATGCAATTGTTAGCTTTTGAAAGGATATCTACTGAGTAGATAAAGAGACATCAGAAATAAAATTTTTATAGGAATCATCACCCCAATCACTTTTGAAAGATAGTGGACTTAAAAAGAAACCACCAGAAATTACGATGTAGTATTTGAAGAGGTTTTTGTTGTAGCAGCGTCATGTGTAAAGTCGGTGTGACTGCGTTGACAATCCTTGAACTCCGAGTCGTTCCAGTGCGAAGAACCGATTGTCGTGGGAACGTTTTCAACAGGTGGATGACCACAGTGGAGTTTCAGCCGGTGTTACTCCTCATTCCTGCGTCATGTATGATCACTCGTTTTCCTCGAGTCTGAACGTCCGGATGCGTCCATATGCATATCCGGATGCTTCAGTTGAATACAAAATCAGATAAAACAGCAAGCTGGAGTAATGAGCAAATTTTATTACTGGCATGTACCGAAGCTGAATTCTGTACATGATACTGGCATGTACCGAAGCTGAATCTATAATGTTGGAACGCGCTTCATGAAACATGTTCTTCGTAAGCTATCCATGCTTACGAAGAACATGTTTCATGATCCAGGTAACGATATGAATATAAAGTCTAAGTTTAAAGCTATCTTAGTCGACTACTGTCGCATGAATACCCACGAATCGAACGCGAAATCATTGGAAGTCACCTATTAACTGAATTTTAGTTTAAAAGATCTTGATACGGATAACCTTATACGAACGCTATTGTACGAAGTGTCAATAAGAACGATAAAGAATATGTTTTATACAGACTGTCGAGTGATTTCTACCTGTCCTACGTTCATAAATATATGTAGGTAAGAGGCGAAGATATGAATATGTCACGATCCAGCGCAATTGGCGCTGACACAGTGGAAGGTCCATTAAGAGTATTCTAGACTGAACTCAGATTGGCTCAAATCGGAAATTATCGAAATCTGTGAGACATTAATCACATATAGAAGTTCATGGTCAAGAGAAATATGAAGGCAAACATCCGAGGGTCATGGATAGACATATACTGGAAGATGATACGAGGACTCTTACAGTTTCAAGAGGTGATTAAGATGACGAATGCAAAACCGTTCAACGTAGCGAAAGCCTGGATGGGATAATACTTGGAATAATGAAATAGTATGACCAATACTACCCAATGGGCTGATCTCAAAAGAAAGGGAAAAGAAGCATGCTCAGAAACAATAAGACCGAGGATAGTATAATGGTACGTATTCTAAGTTAACAAATAGGTTTACGGACACAAATTTACAAAATTGGACGAAAAGATTCAGACCCAGAATATTAACGTGCTGGAACACTTTCTCATTGCCAGACTTCCTAATAATATTTCCCTCAGGAACACTTTTTAGAAAATTCTTACGAACTACGTTCAGTTACGAGCTGAACTTTCTTATTGCCAGACTTTTGTTGAAATTGGATCAAAAACCTTGAAATTGGTGTTATTCCATACCTCAACAACAATGATTGCAAAAGTCTAAGAAACCACGTTCAAGAGAAGTTCAACGTACGAAAGCTGAATTTAAAGCATAGACGAGAGAATACTTGGAATAATGAAACAGTATGACCAATACTACCCAATGGGGTGAGCCCAGGAGAAAGGCATCCTCAAAATCAATAACTAGGAGATTAGTATGATGCTTCGCATTCTAAGCTAATACAAGGGTTTACGGACATAACTTTACAAAATTGGTCGAAAAGATTGAGACCAGGGATAGTAACATACTGGAACACTTTCTCATTGTCTTTCAGACAGATTTTCGTTGAAATTAGATCTTAATATCTTGGAATTGGTGTTATTCCAAACAATATATCCCAGGAACATTGATTGGATCCATGAGTTTCGATCCAAATCATACCCCATTTATATAAACTTGTACACACGGTGACATCTCTGATGTTGGATATTATGTTGATGATAACAGACATGTTAGTGTCTGTCACACTAGTGTGTTTGATATACACCGTAGAATTGTAGTGCTGATGATGGTGCGATGTCGGTGGTGGTGGCGTCGTCAGTAGTGGCAGCAATAGTAGTGTCTTTCAAATATTTTTTATCGTTTAAGATATTTAAAGCACATGTTGTTGGCGTTTGTAGTCATCATTTCGTTATATTATAATAGTTGGAGTAATATGGGGGTAGTGGATTGTGTTGATTGCATTGGTATTGGTTTCAAGACACACATACATATATTTCATTTTAGGACAAGCATTCTTTTATATGTGTGTATGTTAAAAAACGGATGTATACAGTCAAGGGATAAATCCTAAATAGTTGATTTTTGTTATTCTTCTTTTTTTGTTGTTTTCTTTGTTGATAATGTTGTATTTCGATGTTTACTATTGTAGGGTGGGGTTCGGTCTAACAAACAAGAGACAGTGTCAAGGGGGTTTCTTCACTTATTTGAACAAACAATATTTACTACCCTCACTGGGGACATTGATAAACCCAAAACAATGTTCATGAAGGAAATACAACAAAAACAAGATTTTTTTTTTTTTGGAAAAATGTTAGAAACAATAACTCTCTTTCACTCTCTCTCTCACTTCTCTAACTCCCTTCCGTTTTTAATACTTGTATAATAAATGTTGCACCCATCACAAAGTTGGCTGAGTCTGCTGCTTACGGCCTTTAAAGTCTTTAATTTAATGTTTTTGTCGTAGTCGCTGTCGTTTTCGTCCTTTTCGCCTTAGTTCTCGTCTTATACTTTTTCTTTACTGTTGTTGTTGTTGTCTGTGTTTAGGAAAAACAAACAATAAATATTTGCAGATAAATTTTCGTTTCCATGAGTATGTGTGTGTGTGTGTATGTATGTATGTGTTTAAGTGTGGGTGTTCTTTGCAGCTGTATGTGTGTGTTTGTATTTTGGCCATATTAAGAATGAAAGGCCAAACATAAAAATAACACTAACATTGTTGTTGGCAAAGACGAAAAGTTGAGAATCTTAAATCATATATTCATTCATTCATTTTATCCATTTCTTTTACCTATTTACTTTTCTACTTAATTCTCTTTAGATATTTATTTTTAACTTTTTGAGATTTATAAAATTTTTGTTCAATATATTTAACAGAAAAAGTTTGGTAAATTTTTTGGACTTTTAATTTTTACCCTTTGAGTTGGCGTTTTTGAATGCAGAACGAAACACGTGTATAATTTGTTTTGTTAGATAAAAATTCATGTACTTAAACATTTTTTTCCGTAATTGTTTATTTAAAAGAATGAAACAGTTCCAATTAGATAGTGGAACTTCTGATAAGGTATCATTCTTTACTGAGTAATGTTGATTTTACCGTTAGAGAATAGTATTTAATTCAGGTTCTGCTGAAGGGTACATAATCAGGCTCCAACTTCTTCTCTCTTGAACCAGCTCGACTCAAATATGTCAATGGACAATACACATATAACACCAAAAAGTGTTAATATGTCACTTAATTCAAAGGGAATTATGACACTTTTAAACGTATCACAAAGACACTTTAAATTTCTAATTGAATTGGTATATCTCATTAGAGTTTCGGGAAGAGGCACCTTTTTACAGGATTGAATTGTTCATAACTTTTGTGTATGTTTCATTTTGTATTTCCATGAGTGTTCACATATGAAGGAAAAGCTTAATTTCGGGAAGCAGGTGTTGGACACAGCCCACTTTTTAAAACTTCCTCAGCCCGATCGAAGGCAAAGCACTTTTAAGGGAATCCAAAGAGCAACTTCGACCAAATTTCTATCCCGGATAAGTGTCTCACTTTCTTATATACATATGTATATACTAAATCAATTTATGAAATTGGGTATTATTACATACCATGAAAGTTTCTTGGATAGCTGGCATTCGGCCGGGCGCAGGGTATTTAAACATTGGGGTATTTCGATTGCCGGATTCAGTAAATTTAAATTTTTCCTGAAATATGAACCATTTGTAACCCATTGGCTATGCCACTATGTACATGGACATTATGACATTTATCGGTATAAATAGAAGACCTTTACGTGAACACCTGTCATGTTGGCCTTATCTCACGGTGATACTTTTCACAACCACTGGGTGAGCTGACTTAACGAGTCACCACACCGTTTTGTGTTTCTTACACAACGGTGGCAATTTTTTAAATGGGTTTGGCCGGCCCATTTTGCTTAAGTACTCGAGCAATCTAATCTCTGACCATTGCTGCCCAGTTGCGTAACTTCCGAAATGGAAAAACATCAATTTCGTTTACAACGACACAGATAGGAAGGCCGCTGTTGATTCAGCAACAGCACCTAGAGACGTAATAGGTAGACCAAAATGAGAATCCATCAAATAAACCAAAGGCTTTTTATTACTCACAGATAACACACTGTGTGGTAAAAACAGTGTAAACCCTGAACATGCCCTAAAAAGGAAGGAAAATTCAATGGAACAACTTGTATAAGATACCTTTCATCCATCACCATTCAACCCAGTACATTTCTTTCTCATTTATCCGACACAATTATTGAGAAAAACATCTGACATACTTACTCTAGTTACACCGATGGGTGAGGACCTCATATCCCTACATCCATTCCGTATCATATATACTTGATACAAACTCATTTCCAACGTTTAGTCCCACAGTCACTCTTCTGCGGGGTATATGATGACTCGGAAAAAGCAGCACGGCGTAAAAAGACTGGGATGAGTATCGTAATAAACCTGGTGAATATAAGAAAATCGTTCGAAAAGCCAAACGAAAGTCCTGGAAATTTTTCTGTGAATAGGTTGGAACCCATGTTGGGCTCAAGCGAGAGGCCTCAATGTTAACCCGGCGAACTGGCCAAAAGCGGAAGGTTATACACAATCATCGGACGTGCCTGATCACATACCAGACACAGAATATGTCGGAAACTTTGAAACGCTGATTCCAGATAGAATGTCTTATTCTAGCGGAACATTCGAGCAAATACATGTAGGAATTCGTTGTTACACGGATGGCTCTAAATTGAGGGATAAAGTGAATGACTCTAAATTGGAGGACAAAGTATATTGAAGCCCCAGAAACAGAAATATACCACAGTTTACCTAATCATAACACAAGCTTCCAGGCAGAAGTTAGAGCAATAACGGAATGTGTTAATTGGATTAGAATAAATATGGCGTCTACAGCCGTTAATATATTTACCCACAGCCAGAAGTCAATTAGGGCGATATCAGGTGATAGAATTAAGTCTAAGACCGTATTGGGTTGTAAGAAAGCTTTAAGTGAATACTCTCCCAGAGGTAAGATTTACATCATATGGGTACCAGGCCACTAGAGAGAAGTCGGCAACGAAAGGGCGAATATAATAGTTTAAAGGGAAGAAAGCACGAGGTAGTTAACCTAACAAACACAAAACCATTCGACGCAACAAGAGCTGAATTAAAAACATGGGCAAGAGAATCCCATAAGGCCTCTTGGAATAATGAAACGGTGGGTAAAACCACAAAGATCCTATGGGGTGACCCTGATGAGAGCAAGACGAGAAATCTCCTCAAAACTAGTTGTTGTAACAGTATCTCTTTTTTGGAATTCTTTGTTTCTAGAAAGAATCTTCCGATTGATCTAGCTGTTGCTGAGTTGACAATCTTTGTTGGATTCCGTTGATTCCCTAGAGCCTAGTTGCAATTGTCGTGGCAACCTGCCTAATAGTAAAAGCCGTTTGGCTGCGATCTTTGCTTAGTGTTCACATCACTTATACCGAAGCAATATGAGGTCTTAACCCAGAGAAATCCACCAGATTGTACATATTTATGATAGAATTTCTCTAGATACGCTTTTTATTGAGTCACTAACCGAAGTGCTATTGTTGATTTCTCAGCATAGTGTTATTGGTGATCGAGATCGTACTGCTTAAGGAACAAGGTTCAACTGTCGGGAGAAAATGGAAAACTTAGATAGGATTAGGATATGATTGGATAACCTAAGAATCTGCTAATGATCTATTCAATAGATTGCTTGTGATCAAGTCCATAATTAAGACTGTGATCGAGCTTATAAAGTAGACTTTGATTAAGTCTAATAAAATAAGTTCTAGTCCATATATCAGATATCTGTGTAGTCCGCTACAATCTAGCATTTAGCAATTTACTAAAACAAGTCATCATTTTTGCATTTTGTTTGGATGATTTAATGGTACATTAATAGAAATATGTAGTTTTGAATAAACTTTATAACAACTATGGTAAAGCTGACGAATTTTAACAAAACATTAGAAATCGACTATTTGATCAAGTGTGGAAATAATCCGAAATGCACTCTTTGCAATTCCTATACACACACATTTCTTTTAATTTCCTTTATATTTCGTTGATGTTGTTGTCCTGTTTACTTGACGAAATAGTAATAATTTCCATTTTGCTTTATCATCTTCTTCGTATCATTATGGCTGTAAGTTTAAGTGTAGATATATATGTATGTGTGTGTGTGTTAAGTAAGTTTTTTTTATTTCTTATTTTATTCGTAAAGTGTTTTTCATTTTATTATTATTTTAGTTTTTTTTTATATTTTTCTGTTGTTGTTATCAATTGCTTTGCAAATAAGTTTGACATATTCATTCCGGTTTCCTGTAATCGCCCTACATTCCATCCCTTATCCCACCATACACCCACTATTGAGCCCCAAATACTCTCTCACACACAAACACTTACACAAGCTTACACACACACACACAACAATAATGTGTCACCTCTGTCCCTGCTGTCTTCACCTCTTCGGCTATGACTTCCTTTTCATTTGCCAAGTTTCTATTGTCGTTGTAGTCGTCTTTGTTGCCGTTGTTGTTGCTCTTATTATTATTATTATTATTTGATTGTAACTGGTATTGGGTTTTTGTTGTAGCTGCCGTAATTGTAATTGTTGTTGCTACCATTTGTTGTCATTGCCTTCCTTGTGGGAGCATGTGACAAAAGTATTGATTTGAATGGCAATGGAGATTTTCAGTTACAATTCAGTTTGATTATGTGTGTGCGTTTTATATTGTCATATAATAGAAATTACAACAACAAGAACAACAAAAGTAAAAAAAAAATTAAGCAGTAAAGCAACAACAAATTCTATATGAAACGCCTGAATACTCATTCGCGTTATATTTTCTAGTATGAAAGTATAGTCGGTTATGCGGGATTATAAGTTACCCTACAATGACATAAAGTAATTTAAGAAAATAAAGAAATAATATGGACCAATCATCGCAAAATATCTTTATCAGGAATAGAAAACTGAACTTCATGTCTAAAGAGAACATTTATGTTCATCTGTCCATCTCTCCTCATGTCCGTCTGTATGTTCAAGTCGTAGTGTTTCACTTGACTAGCTGCCTTTTCGTCCTAATTTTACCGTTATACTTTTAGAACACATGGTTCTGCCGGTACATGTATAAGCACTATACTCCAGTACTCCATTAATCTATTCCCTGAGCCTTGCTGCACCGTTGCGAGATGCAAATACATCACTTCCGTTTACAACCACGAAGATGGGTTAGTCTCTGTTGAGTCGGCAACAGCACCTACAGACTAATCGGTAGACCAAAGGGTGAACTAAGACTATGTACCCCTTCATCCGTCCTGTATCATAAACACTTTACACCAACTCATTACCCCACATTCACTCCTCTTTAGGGGTACCAGTTGTGTGCTCTAAAGCTTTATTCGAAGGTTCCGTTAATCTAGAAATCAAATTATAGAAATAGATCTTGTCTGTTGAATAGTTTGTTGATTAGTCAGTAAGGTAAGTCCATAAAATAGTCTATTGAATAGACCATAGATTATCATATGGACTAGTCTTTTGACAAGTATTTGGTCTAGTCCTTCGACTAGTCTGTGAATTTGCCAATTGACTAGTCTAAAGACTAATTAATATATTGACCATTATTGAATTCTATATGGACTAGTTTCGGAACGTCCCTTGAAGTTCAATTTCTCTTCTTATACAATTAATATCCTGTCAAGAGTAATGATGTAGGGTATAAAATAACAAGTAGAAAAAACCGAAAGGAAATTGTTTGATTACCTCGTCAATACCATGCGTATGTGTTTGCATATTTGAATATACATACATACATATGTATGTGTATGTATGTAACTTTGCCCTGCGTTCGACAAAGAGGCAATGCATCCGAAAAAGACAGAGATTTCCACTAACGTCTAACCACCTGGTTGGCTTTAATTCGACTTTCGTCACGGATGTACTCTTTGTAAACGAGGGTGAAGATAATCGTCACTTTAGTGTAGCCTTTGTAAGCGAGAGAGGGTACACTTAAAAAGCACTAGGGTGTCTCTTCATAACCTATGGGGTGACGATTGACTTCCTCGTAGGACAAGCACATGTTAAAATAGCTAGTCACCTGGACAGTTGGTGGCTAGGTGTAACCCTATGTGGTAGGTTAAATAGGGAGTTCGGGACTGTCCGACCGAAATGCTGGGTGTATTTTCATAAATACACTGCGACTCGTAGGACTATAGTTTCGTATTGACGAATATCTACACCCAAAAACCTAATTTTGTAAAATCTCAACTCACTTCATATGACTAGATAGTGTTTAACAAAACATTTAAAATATTAAAATTTTAATTTTTAAATTATGTTATAAAAGGTGCATATCGCGACCAAAACATTCTTCTTTTTGTTCCGGTTGGAAACATAATAATCGGGAAGTTAAAAGAAAAGATATCAACAGATTTGTTTATATAATTTATATGGATACGCTTCAAAATCGATTCCCTCTAAACTGCAGGGTTCATACAAACACATATCTGTATGTATATTACAATTCTTCTACACACTTGCATACATTTATGTATTTATTACAAAAATACACACACACGATATCACACGCTCTCATACACGTATGCAAACACACACTTGTAATTGTGATAAGAGTAATGATGATGGTTTTATTTCCTCTTTTAATAGAAAAAAAGGATATTTTCCGTTCATTTCTTTACGTGTTTTTTTTTTTCTGGTGTATTTGTGGCATAAAAAGCATAGATTTGTTATTTTTGTTCCAAAAGATTGTCAACGTGTAGTTAGAATTTACCATTTAATGTATTTAAAGGGTGATCGTATGTGTACAAAACAAAAAAACAACAAAAACTGTGGCTTCATTTCAAAAACCATTAGGAAAACAATTTTATTTTATTACGCCAAAACCAACACCCTAGGGATATCCTCTACTAATGAGAGAAAAATTGTCATAGGATGGGAGTTTGCTTTGGAGAGTTTAAGTGTTTGTTGTTAGATTTACTTTTCAGTGTCAGAGTTTGCTGGAATCTAAGTATTTATGTACAACTTACAAGATATGAGAAAAATAAAAAACAAAATAGAAACTGAATAAAAATGTTTGGTGTTTCGTTAATGATGGAAAATTAATAAAAAAAAATTAATATTATTATACAAAAAACTATCGTATTTTAGGCTACTAGTTTTTTATCTCTTAAGTTTATGATCACCTTGAAAGTTATAAAAGCTTTAGTGCTTTTAACTTATACTCCATACACTACATAACATGCGAAGCTATGGATCTCAATATGAATAAGGTTCTATATAGAGGGCTGAATCTGCTGCTACAATGCTTCAACTCGGAATAATACAGGCATAGATATCTACATTGCGAACCCATAAACCGAAAGCTTCCAGGCGGAAGGACAGTAGCTGTATAATCAAGCGAAAAAGTTTAGTTTAAGAAGAATAATAAATACTCGGGAGCTGATGGCTTGCCCGCAGAGCTATTTAAAATCGGAGGCAATGAGTTGGTACGATGCATGAACCAACACTGCATTGACACAATTTGCATTGACTATTGAGGGATAAGTCTCTATCATTATCTGGTGTAATTTGTGAACGACATAAGCCATATACTGACAATCTGATGGGCAAGTACCAGTGTGGCTTTAGACCTTATAAGTCCACCATAGACCAGATATTAACGTTATGTCATCTCCTGGAGAAAACGGTGGAAATACAAATCGACACCCACCATCTATTTGCCGACTATAAAGCTGCGTTTAATAGCCCGATAAGGAAAAAATCTACGGTGCTATGTCTGAATTTTGAATTCCCACAAAAATAGTCTGGCTTTGGATTATGACCTTAAAGACTACCAAAAGTTCTGTTAAGATATGAGCAAATCTCTCAGATCTCTCTCAGAATTATTTCATACTGAGCGAAGTTTTCGACAAGTCGAAGTCCTATAGTGTGATTTCTTCAATTTGCTTATAGAGCAAATCTAGCAGGAGACGAAAGTGCTGCTCGCATATGCAGACGATATTGAGGAGTGGGGCGAAACTGGAGACAAGACGAGCAATCGCTAAAACATCACAACGTCTTGACAAGCACATACACATCGAGGACTATAAATTTGATGTTGTAAAAGACTTCATATCGTCACCTGAAATGCAAAAAGACGCAACAACACTTTTAAACATTTTGGCAATAGAATTCTTAAAATTTGCGACAACATGTATTTTGATGGACCATTTCCTATGAAAAAGTCGATTATCAAATTTTTGCATTTCAGGTGACGGGATACTTAGGATCCGCAGTTAGAGGCATCAATGAGGTATGTTTAAAAATCAAGCGGAGAATTATATCTGCAAATAGATAGCACCTGTCCACCTATTTGGACTTAGTAAGCAATTAAGGAGCAAAGTGCTTTGGTCAAAAGTAACACCGCACAAATCATGTATCTTACTTTATGGCATTTTACTTGAACTATGTAAACGTCGATGATAGCTTCCGGATTATGATGAAAAAATGAGTTTTATGAACTTTATGCGGACTTAAGTGTATTAAAACGCATTAAAGTCCAAACATTGTGCTGTCTTGGACACGTATGCCCCAGCCTGTAGAACATATAGAAAAGCAATAAATAGAACGAATCAGAAAAAGGGCAACCCAAATACCGTTGGGAGGACAAGGCATAAGAGGATCTAAAAGTTCCCTAATTTTTTCTGTTCGCGATAGAGTAAGCAAACTGTTTTGGTTTCCCCATAACTTTGGAAAGTGCGGAATAAATAGCTATTGGCTTATAATTTTCAAGGTTATTAGCCTTTGGCAATCTTCCAGCATGTTGGAAATTCGACGTCGTAGTAAAGGAAAGATTAGCTAATGACAGAGCTAGCTTCGAAGAGCACTGATTAAAAATCAGTGTGGGAATATCATCTAGACCTTTTTAACTGAACGAGTTCGAAAGAATATGTTTGGCATAGTTACTAATACTCTTTTCAGCCTGGGTAGTGTGTGATTGCTTTTCATCTAAAAAGCTATCAGTAGATTAGATTAGAGAAGGCACTAATCACGACAACCCCGTTCTGGATCGTTTGTACAGCCCGTTGGTCCACCATAGCAGGTTCACACAAGAAAATAACGCATTTAATTCGAGGCTAATGAAGTAGCATCCAAGATTTTTACTAAACAAGTCCTTAGTATTGGACAATTACAGAGTATGTATTGAGAGGTTTCTTCTTGACTACCACAAAAACTAGATAGCTTTGATATGGCGTATCTTAGGATGGATTGATTATATCTGACATTATAGTGTCCCATTAAATAGTGAGTGGTAGAGTAGTATTTTCACATGGGAAGTTAGGTCTACAAATAACCGCACCAGTTATATCTTCCCTCTGCTGCTATCATGTTTCATTGATCCATTGGTTCCTGTCAGGTATCGTAACCTCGAAGAAACATTTAAAAAACCAAAGTTGGGAATCCACAATCATGAATCGATGATAAATTGTTTGAATATACTTATATGCCTTTTCAAGTCACCAGCTTTTGCACTGGCGATTACAAAAGGCGAATTGCGTTTATAAAAATATTCAAAGGTGGAATGGATGTCGTAGTGCTATACGTGAACACCTGCTGTGTTGCCTTATTTCACGGTGATGTTTTTCAACCACCGAGTGAGCTTCTTTGACGACTTACCACCGCCCCTCTGTGTATCTTAGACGCAGGTGGACATTTTGGTACATGGTTGTGCCAGTTCTTGTACAAGCACTTTGTTCAACTACTCGAGTTTTCCAATCATGGCAAGAGATTGGATAGCTCGAGTAGCCCCGTTTAGGAATGACAGGTATCATGAGTCAAGCTCTATCAAACCCCGACAAAGCAAAAGGCAATCACTTGTTAGAGCCGATAAAAAGATACGGAACCAACATCAGAAGAAAACACCCTATTGATGCTATGAGGAATGTTCTTGTCCCTACCGACATATTCATCATGTAAAGACTCAGCCCAATACATTCCTTGACCTCTTAAGTCGCCCTACCACACTATTGAGATGTGATGCCTCTTGTTTCGGCATCAGCATCTAGGGACGTTATTGAGGTTCGAAAACACAGATCAATCAATAATACAACTGTGATAAGTTGAGCATGTTTTAATTTAAACTCCAACATACTCATTAATGAAGGAGAACCGCCGATAAATTAATTAACGTATTAACAACTCCGCCAATATCTCAATCAACTCCTCTGCCGCTTCAACTGTCACTCCTTCCGTCATTCCAACATCTCCACAGATACATTTGATTATCAGCAGGTTATAGTCCCGACAGACTAAAGGTACTGGTAGCCCCTCTATATCCCGGGATTATAATACGGGGAGTCAAAAGTAGAATGTGAAGAATAGCCTCAATCATATATGTGAGACATGATCTCATGGCCCTAGTTATAGAGACGCAGATAAGATGATAAATTTTGTTTGCTACCATACTAAGGCAGCATATTATTATGATATTAATAGACCATGAAATCATTTTCGGTTTTAGACCCCATGTATTACCAAATAGCCATTGATAGGCATATAATTCTTTAATGGCTCTAATGATCGTACTGGATACATGTGAGCTCCAATTTGGTTCAAAAGAGAACTTGATAATAGACTCGTTTAAAGACGGCTCGATTAGTCTCAGAGGTTTAGTTATAGTAACGGTACAAGAATGGTTTTTGAAGGGTTAATTTTTGGACCTTAGTACTCATACCTTTTGGTTGTATTGTTAATAGCCTACTGCATCCTTTTCGACAAGGACATAACCATATGTACGGAAACCTTGGTCACTATGTTTTTCAAGTAGACTATTGGTCATGTTGGTCATATGCATAATAATGGCGTCCCATATTATTCTCGATTTTCCATAAAGGTCAAACTTAATAACTCTTGATGTCACCATTTTCAGAGTATAATTCCTTATAACAGCATTATATGACGTGTCGTCTAAGGCTCCTTGTATGCCTATAAAGACACATAGGGCTATTTGTTTAGAACCCAGAGCCTTTTCACCGTCAGTAACCTTATTGATCAAATTTTAAGCTGGACACAAATACATTTAAAGCAACCACATACCTATAATAATCTGAATATAAAAGATATTATTTTAACTAAAAAATTAAAAAAAAAAACTCTTAAAAAAGGTTTAAAAGGTATAAACTAACAAACTTTTAAGCTGTGGCAAAAAAACAAACTCAAAAAAAATCTAAAAAAATAAATACATACAAATGAAAACAATAACAACATAAGTAGGATTAAAAAAGGATTAACGATGATTAGGCATATAGGCCAAGTGTTAAAGGCATAAAATACAACAAAAAATTGAAAAAGAGTAAAAAAAGAAAAACTGATAAAATAATTGCAATAACAACTAAAAACAACTACTCTAATGCAAATGACAACGATAAGGGAATCATAAAAATATAGCAAAAACAACAACGACGACGACGACACACTTACAAAAGCACATGATAAAGTGCGTGAACATCTGTCAATGGGGGAGAATATTGTATATACAGAGATAACAAGAAAAAAGAACGAAACAAAGGAGAAAGGAATTGAATCGATAAACAAAAAATATAAAAAAATTAGAAAAGAAAAGCAAAAATTGGGGAAAAAGTTTGGCAGTGTAAATGTAAGTGTGTGAGTGTGTGTTTTTTTGAATTGGAAGCAAATAAACAACAAATCAAACATTAAAAAGGAAACATTGAAGTAAACTGAAAAGAAATTAAAAGAACAAAAAGTAAAGGAAAAAGAAAAGCTTTATATGAAAATGAAAATGTAAAGAAAACAGGATATAAAGCCAGCCAAAGAAAGAGAGAGAGAGAACGAAAGAAGAGAGACAATTTAAGAGGAAACTGGAATTTAAAGAGAATTTTAAACAGAGAGCCTGGCAAAAGCTTTTTAACATTTCTATACGAAAATGGCGTAGTATAGTATTTTTAGTATTACCTTCCAGTTAAGCGCCATCTGCAATTGTGTTACAGTCAGTGCCATTTGGGGCCATCAGCCAAGAAGCAGGGTAGTACGGTTAAAATCCTGCGACGCGCAATCCTTATACTTTTCTTTTTTCTACTACACAAAAATCACCAGCCAACAAAAAAATTAAAAAAAAGAATGGAATACCTACAAAATTATTTAAATAAATTTTTGCAAACAAAACTATTTGTTGTTTAAAAATTTATAAAATTTATAAAGAAAGTTTGAAAGTATTAACAAACGGAATAAATGTAAGATAAGAAAAAAATTTTTGAAATAAAACAACAACTAAACTATAGTTTATATAACATAAAAATTTATAACTAACAAAAAAAAATCGTTTCTATAACAAAAAAAAAAAAAAGAAAAAGAAAAATTGTGGGTGAAAAAGAAAGATCTGAAAAAAAAATTTTTCGCATAAGAACAAAAGAAATTTTCGCTTGCGCATCTCCTACATATACACGTATAACGAAAAAATAAGCGAAAAAAAAATTTTTTATACAGCAAAACCCTGAGATTATGGAAAAAATTTAAATAAAGTAAAAAATCGAGTAAAACTTATATAGAAAGAAAAAATTTTGTTAAATAAAATAATAAATTTTAAAAAACTTTTTAATGAAAATTTAACATGATTTTACGTTGATAGAAAGTGTGTTGTTCAAAATTTTCCTTTTTTTTTTTTTTTGAAAGTTAAGTTTTAAGCCTGTATATTCGAACAAAAAGTGGCGTTTTTTTTGGAATTGAAAAAAAGTGGTTTAATCATGAGAAAAACTTGTGCTGATTTTGTTTTACGGTAACTATTATATAATTAAAGGTATATAGTTGTTAACAAAACAATAAAACAGATTGAAAAAATATAGAGAATTGGAAATTGTGAAAAAAAATTTAAAGAAAAATGAAAAGTAAAAGTAATAAAGCAGAGAAAAATTAAAAAAATAAACTAAAACATTTAAAAAATTTGCTTAAAACAAACTAAAAGGGGAAAGTGTGAAGACTTTTTAAAACAAAATTCTATTAAATGTTTAATTGTTGCAATTAAATTTTATAAAATTTAAAAAAGAAAGTTTTGAGTTTTAATTTTCTATTCCTTTTTTTGTAATTTGTTTAATCTCCCTTAAATTCCCTTATATACACATACCGTTACTCAAAGCAAAGGAACAGAAAAACCAACAAAAAAAACCGTTAGTTCTCGTTAATTTTGTATGTTTAAGTTTTTTTATTCTTTTTTTTTTTTTTGACAATTCGTTTAACATCGTTAATTCGTTTTTGTGCTAAATCGTAAAAGGAAACACAAACCAAGATAAAATTTTACTTAAAACCAATTCTTATGTAGCAAAAGAAAAAAAAATACAATAAAGAACAAACAAAAACCAAATACACATAAAGAAAATCCCCCAAAAATAATATAAAAAGAGAAGTAAAAAAAAAATACCAATAGAAATAAAGTAAAACAAAACTATGGCAACTCTTAATACTGGAAAGTTAAATTAATTTAAGGCAAAACGCTTTAATATACAAAGCTTAAACGAAAAAAAGGCTTTTACTCGGCAAACTAATACAAAGAGAGAGAGAGAGAGAAAGTAACGGAATAAATTAAGAGTAATTGAAAGAAAAACAAAAAAGAAAAACTTTTACTGATGTACTCAGAAAGCAAGAGAAAAAACCCGTTAGTTAAATAGTTAAAAAGAGAAAGAAAGAGAGCAAGAGAGCAAGCGTAAGCAAAGAGGGTGTCTAGTAAAAAGTACACAAATAGTGAGAGTAATAGTAATAAGCAGTTAAAACCGTTATATAAAGCAAACACCCAAAAAAACGTGCAAGTGAATGTTACCAAAAAAAAGCTCTATACTTGAATATACCAAAAAAAAAAATAATAATAATAAAATAAATCCAAAAAACCCATAAAAAAACCCCGAAAAATTCAAAAAATTATAACAAAATTTTAATAATATTTATATAAAAAAAAACAAAAAAACCGATATAAATTTAGTTTTAAAACCTTTTTATATAAATTAATATTTTCAAAAAAAAATTTTCTTTTTTAAATCTCTTCAAGGTTACTATAAAACACACAACAGCAGCAAATTGCAGTAATAGAAAACTTAATAAAAAATAAACGTTAAAGAAAATGTGATAAAAATCTGCAGAAAAGAAAACCAAAAAAAAGACAAAAAATTTAAAAAAAAAGAAAAATTTCCAAAAAAAAAAACTATAAAATTTTTCTTAAACAAAAACTAACAAAAACTTTAAAACTACTTTTTTGGCCAATAAAACACCAACAACAACAAACAAGCCCTTTTAATAATAAACAAATTATAAAATTACAATATTTTATAAAAATAATAAAAACAAAATTTAAAACTTTAGAAAAAAAATTTAAAAAAAAATTAATAATTTTGTTTAAATATATTATTTAACTTTCTAACAGTTATTTTCTTTAAGTTTAATTGTTAAAATTTATTATTCAACTCACACACACACACATACATTCATAACATCTTTAAAATTCGTTGTCGTTCCTGTATACATGTTTGTGTTTTAGTCGTATTTATACGTTAACATCCTTAACGTCGTCGTAGTTATTGTTCTTTTCGTTGTTATCATCGTCGTCCTCGTCGTCGTCGTTGTTTTCTTCGTTCTCGTCATAGTTAATCGTTATTATCGTTATATATTAAACAATATAAGTGTGTTATTTTATAAATCCCTTAAAAAAAATAAAACCAAAAACGAAAACCTTTATACTTAAAACCTGAATTAACAAAAAATTAACAAGGATAACAAAAAAAAGAAAGAAAAATTCTGAAAACAACAAAAAAAACCCAAACAGTGTGTTTTACTTTCTACATTATATTTTGCATATTTTTCTCTTAAGTTTTCAAAAAAAAGTGTGTGGAAATTCTTTTTTTTATGAAAAAAATTAGTTTTCTATTTAAATATCTAACATGGCTAAAGTTAAAACTAAAAATATTATATTAAAACTCTAAAAGGATTAATCAGCAAACACTTTTTAATTGGAAATTAATAAACATCTTTAAAAAGAGTGTAAGTGTATTAGTTTTAGTATGTGTGTATGTATGAAAAAGTGTATTTGTATCCGTTACTAAATTTTGTTATCCCAAAAACTATGCTTTAGAAATTGTTATAGTTATTGCACTATATGAAACGGAAATAACAAGACTATTCATTTACTCAATTTTCTGTGGCAAGAAGATAAATGGCATATCTAAAGTTATGCAAAAATCATGTTTTTATACCCAATAGGAGAATATTGATTTTGCCATTCGGTTTGTAACACATCGAAATAATGTTCATAGACCCACAAAAGTATACATATTTTGGGTCATTATCAAATTCTAAGACGATCTAGCCATGTTCGTCTGTCTGTCTGTTGAAAGCACAATAGAGTCTGAACGGAAAGAGCTTGAGAGCTGAAATTTTGTAATATTCTCTATTACTACAGTTTGTTTGGTATTGAAAATGGACAATATCGGTCAATATTTGTTCTTCTTACATCATGATATCAAAAACATAAAAACAAATATGAAACTTTGGAAGCAAAAAGATCATTACAAACATCATGACAGACACTTATAAACATTAACAAATATATTTAAAACATGTAAGAGTTCTATATTCGGCTGTGATGAATCTTATAAACCCTTCATCATGACATGTTAATCAAAAACAGTCAGTACGTATTTTATTACAAAAAATCAAAATTTAAAAAATACCAGTAGGAAAACGAAAATGTACCAGAAAGCTCACTTTTTAAACTTTTATAGGTTCTCAATAACTCCAGGTTCTACATGTTTAATTTCATATTTCTAGGTCCAATATTATAGAAAATTCAAAAAGTTCCTTTTGAAGAACGAAAAAGTACAAAAATGTCTCTTTTTATTGCTTCTCACTTACTTTGGGCACTACATGCTCAATTTCATGTTTCTAGGTTCAATATCATAGAAAGTTCAAAAACTACCAAAATGTCCCCTTTTATTGGTTCTCACTTACTACTCACATGCTTAATTTCATGTTTCTACGTTCAATATTATAGAAAATTCAAAAAGTACCTTTTGGAGAGCGAAAAAGTACCGAAATGTCTCCTTTTTTTAGATTCTCACTCACTCCGAGCTCTACATGCTTAATTTGATGTTTCTAGGTTCAATATTACTCCAGGCTCTACATGCTTAATTTCATGTTTCTAGGTTCAATATAGAAAATTCAAAAAGTTCCTTTTGGAGAACGAAAAACTACCGAAATGTCTCCTACAAAAATGTCTCTTTTTATTGCTTCTCACTTACTTTGGGCACTACTTGCTCAATTTCATGTTTCTAGGTTCAATATCATAGAAAGTTCAAAAAATATCTTTTGGAGAACGAAAAACTACCAAAATGTCCCCTTTTATTGGTTCTCACTTACTACTCACATGCTTAATTTCATGTTTCTACGTTCAATATTATAGAAAATTTAAAAAGTACCTTTTGGAGAACGAAAAAGTTCCAAAAAATCCCCATTTTTTAAGTTCTTACTCACTCCGGGCCATACATTTTTCTAGGTTTAGTATTATAGAAAATTCAAAAAGTACACTTTGGAGAACGAAAAAGTACCAAAATGTCCCTTTTATTGGTTCTCACTTACTCCGGGCTCTACATGCTTAATTTCATTTTTCTAGGTTCAATATTATAGAAAACTCAAAAAATTGCCATACATACATGCTTAATTTCATGTTTCTAGCTTCAATATTATAGAAAATTCAAAATGTACCTTTTGAAGAACGAAAAAGTACTAAATTGTCCCCTTTCATAGATTCTCCTTACTCCGGACTCTACATGCTTAATTTCATGTTTCTAGGTTCAATATTATAGAAAACTCAAAAAATACCTTTTGAAGAACGAAAAAGTACTAAATTGTCCCCCTTTTATAGGTTCTCCTTACTCCGGGCTCTACATGCTTAATTTCATGTTTCCAGGTTCAATAGTATAGAAAATTCAAAAAGTACCTTTTGAAGAACGCGATAGTACCAAAAAGTTCCCTTTTATATGATCTCGCTTACTCCTGGCCATACATGCTAAATTTTATGTTTCTAGGCTCAATATTATAGAAAATTCAAAAAGTACCTTTTGGATAACGAAAAAGTACTAAAATGTTCCTTTTTATGGTTTATAGAAAATTCAAAAAGTACCTTTTGGAGAACGAAAAAAGTAATAAATTGTCCCCTTTTATAGGTTGTCCATACTCCTACATGCTTAATTTCATGTTTCAAGCTAATAACAATATATAGTTTCTCCCGTAACGTGTTGCTCTGCTTTGTTTTTATAAACAAGCAATTACATTAACGAAATTTACCGTATGATTATGTGTGTTGTTGCTGTTGCTTGTTTATTATTTCTGTCTGTGAATGAACGAAAAATTTCAATTTTTGATAAAATTTTTAGAGGTTGTCTCAGATTTTTGCTCATATCTTTTTTTATTTACAGACCGATTGTGCTAATTTTAAATCGTATGTCTAATGGAATTAATTATTGAAGATTTGGATCTCACTGATATCTAGGGTTTTCGGAAAACTGATTTTAACATACACATGGACAGACAGACAGAAGGACAGACAGACATGGCTAAATCGACTATCAATAAGGATCCAGAATATATATATACTTTATAGGGTCAGAAAATAATATTATATAAATTTCAAACGGAATGACAAACTTATAAATATATAAAGGACATCTCTTTTATCCAATTCATTATCAGCATCGTATACATATTTGTATCATTGTATGTTGTTAATGTTTCGCAGAAAAAAATTTTCAAAACAAAAACAAAAGAAAAACTTATGACATACAATGATACAATACGCTGTGAATTTATGTCTAGTTCAGAAAAATGAAGTAAAAACTAAAAGGTGTCGTGTTGTAAATAATGTTTTTACAAAAATCACAGTATCTCGAAAACTAAAGCTAACTTAAAAATTTCATAACGATTTTTGAACTCAGGGTGTCGGCATACAGAGGAATTAGCTTTTCTTATTTAAAAGGCACTCAAATATTAAGATTTTGTTGACTTTTGCCACCAGTACTAGTTTTCAACTTAATGTCGAAATTATTATTGAGTGTGTTTGAAAAATTATTAGCACCATACGTTCTAGACTTATAATATAACACTTGAATCTAATTGGGTCCTTTAGAACCAGTTTTGTTAGTAGTTCTATTGTGTACATAAAGTCCTACTGACCTAATGATCAATTAATGAGAAAATGGTATTTTCATAGCGTACCCTTAAAATTTATATCACGAATTATATTAAAACCAAAACTAAACTCAGATATTGCCTAACATTTCCATAACTGTTTATAACCTGCAGAAATAAAACAATAACGGTTGTGTTCATAAAAACTTATTTTAAGTTTACTAATAACAATTTTTACGCCAAATCCATAAAAGTCATATTCATTGGTACACACATTCTTAATATGTAATAAGAAATGTATAGTTCTCCAAAATCGTTACGGCTTTTATCGATGTTCAATTTTAATCTTTTTCAAAAAGCATAAACTTTAATATCGTATATTTTCTAACATATTTATTCGATTTTAATCATAAGCAAACGTATTTGAGTCAAGGTATCTTCCATTTCTATATGTAACTCCTAAACTAGAATTAGACATGTAAAAAAATCAGATTTTGACCTCTGAGTCCCTTTAATTGATCAATTGGCTTTAATTGATCCTAACTTCCATACAAGGTCCCTTTCAGAGAATGATTGTAACATTCATAGTTTTCGTAAGAAGGAATTTACAGCGATACAATTTAAAATAAATAAGTTTTATAAGAACCAAATACTTTTTAACAGATTTTATAGGGATCGTATAATAATTGACCCTACACCCCACCCCCTCACATAATGTCCCTTTCAGAAAATAACAAATAAACAATGATTGAGGCTTTTTTAAAGGATTGAGACCCGCCCAATCCGGCCTTCATGAGGTCTGGGTATTGAGATATCGTGTCTTGAAGTTTTAAAAACGCAATTTTTGACTCTCTTTGTGACGTTGTAACTGCTCGAAAACAATTTTAATTATAAAATGTTGCATGCCATCTGAAAGTCCATTCTGTCAGCTTTAAAACAAAGACTTAACATTGTCCTATGAAAAAACCTTTTGAATTGTGTTGAAATCTGTTGTTGTTACTGAGATATCATCCCTTGAATTTGACGGACGGACAGACATTGTTAAATCAAATCAAAAAGTATATCGTCAGATAGGTGTGATCGTTATAAACAATATTTACAAGGCACTATAGTAGTTCAGGTAAAAAAACCATGAATATACCAAAAACCATAAGTTTTCAAGCTTTAGGTGAAGATATCTCGAAAAAGAAAGAAGATATGTTAGATATTAAGCCTTTATTTTAAAGTTAATCGAATGGAATTTTCAGATAACATACAACATTTTACAGATAAAGTTATCTTGGCGCTGTTATAACGTCTCAAAAAGCGCCACAAATTGCGTTTTCTCAATTTCAGGACAAGATATCTCAAATCCCAAATGTAATGGAGAAAACCTGAGATTCAGATTAGGATTCAGCGCTATTCAATACTTAGAAACGTCTAAATTGGTCTCAGGGTTACGATTTTTTCAAATATTGTCGGCCTATGTAATTTGAACTACATTTCGTTTTGTAAAATATGTCAAATAATCCATTATCTTAGGTCACGGTACCTCAATATATTTTGCTTCACGGAACCCATTAGAAATCTGTTAATGCTTATTTTGATTTTCATATAAAGTGCAGTTTTTAGGACGAATTTAGGTGGGATGATTGTCTAGAGTCAAGACAATTAAATACTTATGAGAAAGTACTGTGAGGCTTGTAATAAAGCTGTGCATAAATTGAGAACAGCCCGGTGTCACCACTGATGGTAGTGGAGGGTATAAAATTTTTAAATTTGTGCTATATAGACAATTTATTTTCTTAAATTATATATGTATGTACATTTTAAGCAATTAATAATTTAACTAATCGAACAATTTTCACTTTCTTTCATTACAGGTTACATGAACAGACAATATCCGTTTGATGTAACAGTACATAAAAACCAAAAAAAAGAATCAAATGTAATCAATGAAATTGATATCACAAAATTTAATTTTTAATCTTAGAAAAAATCCACGAAAATCGTCTATAAAATCTCGTGCAATAACAGACAAAAAAGAAATAAAATACGTGATTTATATTTCACAAAATTTTAAAAGTTGTAGACTAAACGTGTTGATAAGAAAATTTTACAATAAACCTAATGATGATGGGGCCATGAGCCCATCATTACCGACATTGAGTTGGAGTCGCAAGCGCGTCTCAAGCGGGCCTGCACCATGCTAGCACCGCCGAACCCGAGGTCAATATGCGGCCAGGACCCGGGCTGGTCGTGATGGCGCTTGCGTTTATTTCGGGGGCTCGGCGTGGCAGCACCAGCAGCATCAGTTCAAAGACTACAACAACGTCGTCACCACCACCACCAACACTACAAATTTTAACTACAACAACACCAGCATCATCATTAACATTATTTCAAACGACCGTAACAACATCACCAAAGTTATCATCCTCTTTCTCATTAATTTCTTCTACTACTACTACCACCACCACCTCCACTCCACCAACAACAACAGGCGACACCATCACAACCACGTCATCACCACCAACAACACAACCAATAAAAATTTATGAAAATTTTGGTTTTTTCGGCTCACATCCATTCAAGGAACAAGAAAACGACCATCAAATCCATCTCAGTAAACGGCCCAAAGAACCAGTGCCCTTTAACTTTTTTAATACATTTTTTACTCGCAACTCATACAACTCGAATCCCTCTACGTCCAACTATTTTGCCTACACGTATCCGCTGCCCTCGCACTTAACACAACATTACGACGATCCGCGTGCTCGTACGGAATCGAATACTGTTTTGCACACGGCAAAACATACGCGTCGCGCGAACGCGAAATTTCGTCGGCGACGAAAAAGAAGAACGCGAAGTGCTAACGTTAACTATAGGGGCAGCGGAACTGGCAGCGACGACGCTGCCGAGAATCTCAACGATTCAGACGATACACTGACCTCACTGACAACGGCTGTCGACAGCAGCAGTGACAGTGTATTAAGTGATCAAACAACACTAGCCCGCGGTCTACCCGTACACTTTCCTTCACTAACCGCCGCCGATTCGTCAAGATCCCTTGACGAAGACGATATATTTGCCTTAGTAGCCGAGGACGATCTTCTATCCGAAGAGTCCTTTGATCATTTGGTTAAACTAACAAACGACAAAATTGGTGACACGAACGAAGAAGACTATAGCAGCGGCACGGAGACTGTAGTCGAGTCATCGAGTGGTAGTGGCAGTGGTGCTCCAGACAATGTACTCGATGCACCAGATCAGCAAAATGCTATTGAGGATTTTGTGCGTGAACATCGGCAGCAACAGCAACAACAAGAGCATGATCAGCAACAAGAAGATCATAAAGAAAATCCTCAACTTCAAGATGACAATGTTGGTGACAATGGGAATAAAGATAAACCCAATAGAGATCATGATTCAGAACAAGATGATGTTGATACGATTTATACCGCTCATTTAGTGGGCAATAGCAACGAAAAAGTTGTTTCACTAGCCGAAACAGACTCAACACACTCTTCAGATCCAGTTAGAGCCATCGAGAAAGAGGATAATTTAGTAAGAGCAACAACAACAACAACAACTACCACAACAAAACATCCAAAGGCAGAGTTAGATAGTCCAAATAGATATCATACGATATTGGGTAGTAATTTTGCACTAACACGCCTTAATCCTTGGATATCAGCTTGTGATCTGGCACAACCTGGTCCATTATCAGCACCAGATTTGCAGGTAGGTTTTTTTTGGAATTTTATAGTATAAAAACAAGGACTAACTATAAAGGACAGGATGTAAAGGAACATTTATTAGATCCTGTTTATAAAAATGTTTCTAAAATTTATTTTATTCTTCACATTTATGTCCTTCTGGTATTCTTTTTTTTTCTCTTTTTTCTTAATCAGTCACATGTCAAATTACTTTAATTACTTGTGATTGTCTGTTCAATTGTGTAAGTGTGTGTGTTTGTGGGGGAAGGCGTGAATGCGTGTATTTTTATTTATACTTTATATGGATGTTTAAATGTATGAATTTACTTTTTAAAACGAATGAATGAATAAGAAATAAAGAAATAAATAAGTTAATATATTTCTTTTTAATGTCAGAGTTTAGACAAATAATAACATGACCTTTTCAGGTTTCAATTCAATTTCAATTCGTTGTTCTTTACTACAATTCTTATTTAGAAACTACTACAACAAAACGTAAAACCATCACACATACATACAAATGTATATATACATATATGTATGATATACAACCAGATACATAGATATACGTTCATACAATTTTAATCCTTACTTGACTTTAATACACAATTAAAATCTACCAAATGCTGTATTCTGTATTCCTTCCTGTCATACATTTCTGTGTTTGTGTGTGTTTTGTTCTTTTTTTTACATTTTATTTTTTCAACTAATTTCTTTCGTATTCTTCATTTTGTAGTTTCTTTTTTAATATTTCTTGACTTAAATAGTAGTGACCTTGTGACAGGATAAGGCAAAGAAATATTACATTGTATGAATGTATGTTATTATGGACTCATTTTTGAAAAATAAAGTACCAAAGATTGTTATGTTAAGCTAGTCAAAAACTAAATTTTGACTTTTCTGATTTGATATCTTAAACCTTCGTGAACACCTGCCTTGAAAGCTTTATTTCACGGTGGTATTTTTACAACCACAAGGTGAGCTATTAGACGACTCACCCAAATTCGACATTCTGTATGTGATCGGGATGAGTATAGCCTTCGAATGTGTTCTGAATACATTGATGACGTACCCCATAAACGTCTATGGGCAATTCACCTATAGTTAAGAGCCGTTAGGCCTTTAGTGCTGCGTTATATATATATAGTTATAGTTAATATTAAATAAGAATAGGATATTAGTGCTTTAGTAATCTTCCCATTCAATTTTAGTTCCTTGTATTATAAAAGACATAACAAACTGAGAATAAATATTTGATGTAAAGACCTTTTCTTAATTAAGATGTACTGCAGTAGAGTGTGAGTAAGTGAGAGAGAGAGGAACTAAGAAAACAAAGGTCAAGGATAATAAATAAAATGAAAAATGTGCAACAACCACAACTGCAGAATCACATAAAAGAGCATTCTTATTCTTCTAACAATATGTTTATACTTTGGTTTATATTTTTTTATTAAAATATTAAGAAAAATAATTAAATGGGAAAACAAATTGAACAATAGTTGGTCATAATAATGTTGTATGAGGAGAAAAGTAATTAATGAGGAAACTCAACAACTTCCAGATGATGATTTTAATAACAAACAACAACAAAGTCTTGTTGAGTTCTCGTACAGTTCTAGTTCAGTTCTAGTTCAGTTCTAGTTCAGTTCTAGTTCAGTTCTAGTTCAGTTCTAGTTCAGTTCTAGTTCAGTTCTAGTTCAGTTCTAGTTCAGTTCTAGTTCTAGTTCAGTTCTAGTTCAGTTCTAGTTCAGTTCTAGTTCAGTTCTAGTTCAGTTCTAGTTCAGTTCTAGTTCAGTTCTAGTTCAGTTCTAGTTCAGTTCTAGTTCAGTTCTAGTTCAGTTCTAGCTCAGTTCTAGTTCAGTTCTAGTTCAGTTCTAGTTCAGTTCTAGTTCAGTTCTAGTTCAGTTCTAGTTCAGTTCTAGTTCAGTTCTAGTTCAGTTCTAGTTCAGTTCTAGTTCAGTTCTAGTTCAGTTCTAGTTCAGTTCTAGTTCAGTTCTAGTTCAGTTCTAGTTCAGTTCTAGTTCAGTTCTAGTTCAGTTCTAGTTCAGTTCTAGTTCAGTTCTAGTTCAGTTCTAGTTCAGTTCTAGTTCAGTAGTCTAGTCAGTTCTAGTTCAGTTCTAGTTCAGGTCTAGTCAGTTTTAGTTCAGTTCTAGTTCAGTTCTAGTTCAGTTCTAGTTCAGTTCTAGTTCAGTTCTAGTTCAGTCTAGTTCAGTTCTAGTTCAGTTCTAGTTCAGTTCTAGTTCAGTTCTAGTTCAGTTCTAGTCAGTTCTAGTTCAGTTCTAGTCAGTTCTAGTTCAGTCTAGTCAGTTCTAGTTCATTAGTTCAGTTCTAGTTCAGTTCTAGTTCAGTTCTAGTTCAGTTCTAGTTCAGTTCTAGTTCAGTTCTAGTTCAGTTCTAGTTCAGTTCTATTCTAGTTCAGTTCTAGTTCAGTTAGTTCAGTTCTAGTTCAGTTCTAGTTCAGTTCTAGTTCAGTTCTAGTTCAGTTCTAGTTCAGTTCTAGTTCAGTTCTAGTTCAGTTCTAGTTTCAGTTCTAGTTCAGTTCTAGTTCAGGTCTAGTTCAGTTCTAGTTCAGTTCTAGTTCAGTTCTAGTTCAGTCTAGTTCAGTTCTAGTTCAGTTCTAGTTCAGTTCTAGTTCAGTTCTAGTTCAGTTCTAGTTCAGTTCTAGTTCAGTTCTAGTTCAGTTCTAGTTCAGTTCTAGTTCAGTTCTAGTTCAGTTCTAGTTCAGTTCTAGTTCAGTTCTAGTTCAGTTCTTAGTTCAGTTCTAGTTCAGTTCTAGTTCAGTCTAGTTCAGTTCTAGTTCAGTTCTAGTTCAGTTCTTAGTTCAGTTCTAGTTCTAGTTCAGTTCTAGTTCAGTTCTAGTTCAGTTCTAGTTCAGTTCTAGTTCAGTTCTAGTTCAGTTCTAGTTCAGTTCTAGTTCAGTCTAGTTCAGTTCTAGTTCAGTTCTAGTTCAGTTCTAGTTCAGTTCTAGTTCAGTTCTAGTAGTTCCAGTTCTAGTTCAGTTCTAGTTCAAGTTCTAGTCAGTTCTAGTTCAGTTCTAGTTCCAGTTCTAGTCAGTTCTAGTTCAGTTCTAGTTCAGTTCTAGTTCAGTTCTAGTTCAGTTCTAGTTCAGGTTCTAGTTCAGTTCTAGTTCAGTTCTAGTTCAGTTCTAGTTCAGTTCTAGTCTCGGTTCTAGTTCAGTTCTAGTCAGTTCTAGTTCAGTTCTAGTTCAGTTCTAGTTCAGTTCTAGTTCAGTTCTAGTTCAGTTCTAGTTCGTTCTAGTCATTCTAGTTTTCAGTTAGTTCTAGTTCAGTTCTAGTTCAGTTCTAGTTCAGTTCTAGTTCAGTTCTAGTTCAGTTCTAGTTCAGTTCTAGTTCAGTCTAGTTAGTTAGTCAGTTCTAGTTCAGTTCTAGTTCAGTTCCTAGTTCAGTTCTAGTTCAGTTCTAGTTCAGTTCTAGTTCAGTTCTAGTTCAGTTCTAGTTCAGTTCTAGTTCAGTTCTAGTTCAGTTCTAGTCAGTTCTAGTTCCGTTCTAGTTCAGTTCTAGTTCAGTTCTAGTTCAGTTCTAGTTCAGTTCTAGTTCAGTTCTAGTTCAGTTCTAGTTCAGTTCTAGTTCAGTTCTAGTTCAGTTCTAGTTCAGTTCTAGTTCAGTTCTAGTTCAGTTCTAGTTCAGTTCTAGTTCAGTTCTAGTTCAGTTCTAGTTCAGTTATAGTTCAGTTCTAGTTCAGTTCTAGTTCAGTTCTAGTTCAGTTCTAGTTCAGTTATAGTTCAGTTCTAGTTCTGTTCTAATGCAGAACTAAGAAGACTCAAATTTTGTCTTGTAACTTAAATAGGCCATTTTTTCTGAAAGAGCCTGTTAAACCCTACCAAATGACGTGTGTGTATTGACATACATATATACAAGTTACAACACTTTTGTTGCATTTTATCAATTTGTCACTGAAACTTGTGAAGTTCTTAAAAGTACCTATAAATAAATAATACTATCGTTTATTTACATTGTTGGTTAATCATAAAACCATTGTACTTTAAGTGATTTTAACATAACTTGTTACATTTTTTGTTCACTTTTTTCTCTCCTTTAAAACTCTTGTCAGAAATAAGCAGCAATCGTTTCACAATCAATTCAATACACTCAGCAACTGCTCTACAGCAGCACTCAACAAGCACAAATGAATTATCGTCATCACCACATCCTTTTCAGCTCGAGCAGAAATCATCGAACACAAAAAATCAAGTAATTGTGCAACAGCCCGCCACTTACTTTTATATAGACACAACAATAAAAAAAACGAGAAAAAACCAACCAATTGCTCAATATTGGCAACAACAATTCACTGCAAGTTTTATTTCTACTGCCTCAACAGTCAGCCATTCAGTCAGTCAGTCATGTTGTGAATTTCATCTTGACAGGCCTACAAAAACCGGAAGATTGCATACACACACGTCTTTACTTTTTTGAATTGTTGCCAAATCATCATCATTGTGTTCGTGCGAATAGGCAAAAAGAAGCAGAAACACTTTAAAGCCAAAGGAATTATTAATTCACCAAAGGCATCAAAAATTAAAGGAAAAATTTAGACATATTTTTTGATTCAATCCAAGTCTACTAAAAAAAGTTGATTTAAACTTTTTTGTAGCAGTCACAGGGCAATTTTATATGTGGTCCGATTTGTCCAACTTTATAATGTGTGATTAGTTCATGGTCTACTCAGCCATATGAAGCAGGCATTTGACTAGTCTATGGACGACGTTATGAACTAGACTTTTGACTAGTCTATTGACTAGTCTATGGACCAATAAATGGATCAGTCTGCGATGGTTTAGTATATGATCTAGTCTAGTTTATGAACTGGATATTAACTAGTTCATGAACTAGACATTTAGACTTGACTATCAATAAAAAAGTATATAGACTATATAATGGGGTAGTCTAGTTTATAACTATTCTATGGACTAATATTTAATTCTATGAATAAGTTTATTGACTAGTCTAGTAATAATCGTAAGGACTAGTCTATTCACTAGTCTATGGATCAGTTTATGAACTAGACTATTGATAATTGGAATAGTATATTGACTTGTATATGGAGCAGTCTAGTTAGTGAATATATTATACTAGTCTATGGATCAGTATATTAACTAGCCTATCGACTTATCTATTGACTATTCTGTGAATCAGATTATAAATTACACAATTAACTAGTTGATATATTTGTCTATAGAGTCATCTGTTGACTAGTCTTTTGATTGATCTATGGACCAGTCGGTAAACTAGTCCTAAAACTAAACTTTTTACTGGACTATAAACTAGTACATGAACTATGTTTTTTTTTGAATTCCATGGACTGGCCTATTGGCAAATCTATGAAATACTCTATTGTGAATCCTTTGAATTAGTCTAAATATTAGTTTATGGATTAGTATATGCGCTGGTCTATTGATAAGGCTGTGGACTAATCTATGGACTAGTTCTAGTCTATTAAATATTCTATATGATCAGCTTATGAACTAGTCCAAGTATTGATTTGCCTATTGACAATTCTATGGAGTAGTCTACCGGCAACTCTAGGAATTAGTTTATGGGTCTGTTTATAAACAAGTCTGTTGGATAGTCTATGGATCAGTATATTAACTAGTCTACCGAATTATCTATTGACTATTCTGTGAATCAGATTATAAATTAGACAATTAACTAGTTGGTTTATTTGTGTATAGAGTCATCTATTGACTAGTCTATTGATTGATCTATGGACCAGTCGGTAAACTAGTCCTGCAACTGAACTTTTGAAATACTCTATTGTCAAGCCTTTGAATTAGTCTAAAGATTCGTTTATGGATTAGTATATGCGCTAGTCTATTGATAAAGCTGTGGACTAGTATAGGTATTAATCTATGGACTAGTCTATTAAATATTCTATTTGATCAGTTTATGAATTAGTCCAAGTATTGACTTGCCTATTGATTTACATATCTAAGGGGTCGTGTAATGACTAGCATTTGAACTTCTCTTTTGACTGGCTGTGGACTAGCCTATTAACTATTCTAATCCATAAATTGTCTGGTCTGTGGACAAGAATATAGACTAATTCAAAGACTTCTCTTTTAGAACGATCATGTAATGATTGATCAGTTTATCAAGAGTTTAGGTTTAATTCTTGACTTAAAATAAACAGATTGTCATTCAAATTCTGACTTTTACTGTAGCAAATATTGTCAAAAAGTGTTTATATGTAATTGGAAATGTTTTTAAGTCCATATCCAAAATGCCCTACATCACCCTTGTGACAAATATGTATACATGTCGGCATTGCAAAAATATACCTTTCATAGCACTTAATATTGCTCTTCTCACTGTTATTGCTGCTGGCTTTACAGCTCCTTCTTTCGTAGTTGCTGGCTATTGTTGTTAACTCTCTCTAAAGAGCATTTAGGAAAAAAGTGAAAAGCAAACATCTTTATGATGATTTAATTTAAAGGGGTTTTACTGTCATTGACACGTGCAGCTTTAGGGTGTCTTTTTTAATACAAAACAACATTAAAACCATATACTTACCCAGCAGTTTTTAAAGAGTTAAAAATGTATCACTCTTAGTTTAAAATACATTTTCGAAAATGTCTGTCAGTAAACTTGTCTTGAACTTAAGTATATATAGAGTCAGTTTTTCATTTGTAACCGAGATAATGTGTAGTTATATTAAGTATGTGAAGAACCAATGTACTTCCTCGTAAGACACATTTATTATTATGTAAATGTCAGAATTGTTGATGTGGTACTTTACGGTAGCCACCCCAAAACTACAGGGTACATATTAAAATAAATTAGACAACATATACTTACTTACATACGTTTCTAAAAAGACAACCTATTCAGCAAACATTTAAAAAATGCTAAAATTATGCCCCAAACTTTTTTCTTGTTTGTGTTTAACTACAAACACACATATGTACATATACATATGTAAGTAAAAGGGAAACGGAAACGTTAAGTAAATTAAGCCTATAGTAACAACAAATTTTAAATTATTTAGACATTTTAAAAATGATTAATACAATTAAAATAATGTAAATAATTTTTACAATTTTTTAAATTTAAATATTTATAAAATTATAAAAAATATAATATGGACATTAAGTTGACATTTTCTGCTTTAATTGCTAGTGAAATAATGCTGTTCCCCAAAGTCATAAAAGTATTTTAAGTTAATGTTCAAAATTTCTTAGGGATTTGTTTCACATGTAAATAGCTTTTTATAAGAGATTTATTAAAAATTTACATAATTTCTATTTGTGATTTTATATGAAGTTTTGCCAAATTAATTTAAAAATTGAATTTTTTTAGTTTCAAAATGTTTAGTTTAAATCGATTTCGAAATAGATTCTGTTATAACTTCTGGGCCCATTACCCATTAGGTTTGAGTTTTCAAACATTAGTACAAAATTTAATAAATAAATTGTATTGTTATAAAAAAAAATTAACGAAATTTCAATTGTTATTATAACCTTCCTCTGTTCCATTATTTATTAACCATTTTTATTAAAACATACCACAGACTCATAAAATAATAACTATTTAATATAAAAAAAAGTATTTACTATAATAAAAAGAACTGCAACAAAGCTTAAAAAATAACAACAATACTTGCAGGTAATAAAAAAATATTTTCAATATTAATTTATGCACTCAAAGTTTGAAATTTTCGTTATATGCTGAAATAAAGCAGAAAACAAAATACATACTCAAACACAAAATAAACTTATGCGAATCAAACAAAAGTTGTAAATAATGTTTTAATACTTATGTATGTACATGCCTGAGCTGATTACAGGTTCGACAAATACAATGAAACATGTGCATTAGCTGCAAAAAGTTTATAGAATCAATAGATTACTCTATGGAAAAGTCAATATAAAGTATATAGAATAGTCAATATACAAGTCCATGTATTACCTAATAATCTAATTCATAGACCGGTTAATAGAGTGATCCATGGGCTAGTTTATAGACTTAAATAGATAAGATCGGAGAGTAGTCAGTCTACAGACTAATCAATAGATTAATCAACAGAATAATCAATAGATTTGATAGATTAGTCCACTATTTGATAGATTAATCCACAGACTATTTGATAGATTAGTCCACTGACTAATCGATAGATTAGTACAGCGACTTATCAATTGATTAGTCCACAGACTAATCAATACACTGGTCCATAGACTAGTCTTATCAATAGATAGTTTATAGAATTCAATAAATAAGTCCGGAGAGTAGTCAATAGAGAGTCTACAGACGAATCAATAGATTATTCCACAGACCGTTCGATAGATTGGTCCATAGTCCATTGACTAATCAATAGAATAGTTCACAGTCTTATCAATAGATTAATCCACAGACTAATCAATATACTATTCGATAGATTAATCCACTGAGAGACTAGTCAGTAGACAGTCTACAGACTAATGAATAGATTAATCTACAGACTAATCAATAGATTAGTCCACAGACTATTCAATATATTAGTCCATAGTCTAATCAAGAGATTAGTTCATATTAGTTCATTGGTCCACAGACTAGTCTAATCAATAGATGGAGTGGTCTATAGGCCAGTTAATAGACTTTAATAGATTAGTCCAAAGACTAATATATAGATTAGTCCACATACCATTCAATAGATTGGTCCATAGTCCATTGACTAATCAATAGAATAGTTCACAGTCAAATCAATAGATTAATCCATAGACTAATTAGTATATTAGTGCACATACTAATCGATAGATTAGTCCACAGTCTAATCAATAGATTAGTCTACAGACTAATCAATAGATTGGTCCACAGACTAGTCTAAGCAATAGATATAGTGGTCCATAGGCAAGTTTATAGACTTCAAAAGATAAGTCCGGAGACATATCAATAGACCATCTACAGACTAATCAATAGATTAGTCCACAGATTAATCAATAGATTGGTCCACATACTAGTCTAATCAATATAGACAGTAGACAGTCTACAGACTAATCAATAGATTAGTCTACAAATCCGATCCGATAGATTGGTCCACAGACTAATCAATAGATCAGTTCACAGTCTAATCAATAGATTAATCCACAGACTAATCAATATATCAGTTCACAGTCTAATCAATAGATTAATCCACAGACTAATCAATAGCTTAGTCAACAAACTATTCGATAGATTAGTCCACTGACTAGTCATTAGATTAGACCTCTGTCTAATCAATAGATTAGTCCACAGACTAATCAATAGATTGGTCCACAGACTAGTCTAATCAATAGATATAGGGTCCATAGGCAAGTTTATAGACTTCAATAGATAAGTCCGGGGTCTATTCAATAGACAGTCTACAGACTAATCAATAGATTAGTGCACAAACTATTCGATAGATTAGTCCACAGACTAGTCAATAGATTAGACCACAGACTTGTCAATAGATTAGACTACAAATTGACCAATATACTAAGCAATAGATTAGTTCATAGACTAGTACACAAAATTGACTACTCTGATCCGCAGACTAATCTATAGATTAGTCTTCTGCAGACTGGTCAACAGACTACTCGGCAGTCGAGTTTACGGACAAATCAATATTACTTTTTAATAGATAACTTTTTTTGGAAAGACGGAGGTATATAATATGATTCAGAATTTTACAAGGATTCACTTTATTCTACACTGAAAATAATGCAAAATTTTGTTACAACTTTTTTCGTAATATTTACGAAAATTTCGTAAAATTTAAGAAAAATATAATATTATTTTTCGAATAATTTCCTAACATAAAACAAATAATAAAATAAATATTTCGTAAATTTATCCATATTTGCTCTAAATGTACATTTTATGTAATTTGAAACAATATTTCGTGAAATTAACGAATTAAATCCGCTCTTTAGCTGTTTTGCATTTAGTGGCAAGTAATACAGCCCTTTTTATACAGCATCTACATCCTTGTAGATTCGCAGAGTATAAAAACTATATTTTCTTTCTTATTGAAATAATTCTGTTTTTTTGATGTTTCATAACATTCATTCCACATTAGATATTATTTCACCCTCAACATTTTCGAAAAATATGAACAATTCATACATACATATGTAAGTAGTATTGCATTCGAATGTACATGCATATTTACAAAATTGTATAGTAATATTTTTTATTGGTTCTACTCAGCAGTTTTCAATTGGTCAATGTATTCCCTTTGTAGATTTGAAATTTCTTCTAAAGGTCCAACAAATTGATTCTCATACACACATACATACAAGTTTTTCTTGTTAAAATATGCAGAATCATTTATCTACCAAAAATAATCTATGACAGAATCCATTCAATCGAATTGGAAAATAATCTGTTGTAAACAGTTGTCTGTGTAGATTTCCTGTCAAAATAATTAATCACTAATGCTATAATCGAAGGTATTTAATCATAAGTGACAGTAAGAGTCACTTCCGGAACTGTAGGGCAGCCTTTACATACATAATAAATTTATGTATATTAAAATTTGTTTTCTATATAGTATTGAAGTATTTTTCATAAGCCACTGAATGTCACAAGTGTTTTTTTTTTTTTTTTTTTTTTGATACAGATGTTATTGTTATTGCAATGAGAAAAACTACAACAAAATCCTTAACTTCTCTTAATAAAAACTATAAATATGTACATATGTACTTATGTACGCATAAAAAATTTAGATTTTTCAAAACATAAAATCTATATTTTATCTTTTAATATCAAACTTTTCTCTCTTTCAAAAACTATATTTTAATAATATTTTAGCTCAAAACAACTGTAGCCATCCTAATAATTACTTATGCAGCTGTGTGTATTACAGAATTGAACATCAACATTTAAATGTTGTTTTCAAAAAGTGTAGCATACTTATAACATCATGAGTACATAAAAAATGTTTTTTATGTGTATAGGTAATTGTACTGGGTTGTTATTCGTTTTTATTTTATTTATTATTTTTTGAAACAGTGACCTAAAAAATGTAATGCTCCCTTCAGTTTGGTATAGCTGTGTCCACAATTACAATTGCACTTCCATTAACTGCTTACTGAGGTACACTACAGGAAAGTATATTTAAAGGTAGGATGAGCATAGAGCTTACTTATAAGTTCTATAACGTAATATCTAAAAAAGTCAGAGAGTTTATTTTTATGCCCACCATCAAAAAATATGGGGTATATTAATTTTATCATTCCGTTTGTAAAACATCGAAATATTGGTTATAGATCCACAAAAGTATATATATTCTGGGTCCTTATTAAATTCTAAGACGATCTAGCCATGTCTGTCCGTCCGCCCGTCCGTCTGACTGTCTGTCTGTTGAAAGCACGATAGAGTCCGAAAGGAACGAGCTAGAGGATTCAAAATATTTTCACAAATATTCTCCCCATACAAGTGGACCCACGAAAAACAGCCTTAATGGACATATCTGATTAAAAAGTACGAATATAGCGATGAAATTCGACATAAATAACTTTCATATGATTCAAAATGTCCCTACAAATTTTATAAGGATTAGTCTATAATTGGCCCTACCCCAATATAAGGTCCCCTTCAGAAAATGACTTTAACGCTCATTACTGGCTTTAAAATAGAGTATAGTGATGAAATTCGACACACATAAGTTTAAATGGAGCCAAAATCTCTCTATAAAGTTTTATGTGGATCGAACATAGTTGACCCTACCCCCCATATAAGGTCCCCTTCAAAAAAAATGAGTTTAACGCTCATTACTGGCTTAAAAATACTAGTATAGCAATGAAATTTGACATAAGTAAGTCTCTTATGATCCAAAACCTCTCTACCAAATTTTATGTTGATCGATCCATAATTGACCCTACTCCTCATATAAGACACCTTCAGAAAATGACTCATTACTGTATTAATAATATACAGTAATGAGTATAGTGATGAAATTCTACACACATAAGCTTTAATGGAGTACAAATCTCTCTATTATACTTTATGTGTATCGGCCCATAATTGTCCCTACCCCCATATAAGGTCCCCTTCAAAAAATGCCATAAACGATCATTACTGGCTTAAAAATACGAGTAAATCGATGAAAATCGATTGTGAGCACATAAAGGACAACCAGACGGACATAGTTTACATATTGCATAAAAAACCAACTCCTATAGATCGTAAACGAATTACCCGATATAGCTATGTACTATATCCGTTGGGGGTTATTTTTTACATTTTTGATAAGTCTATCGACTGGGCCCTAGTCTTATCTACCTCAATAGCCTAATATATATACTATAGGCTGATCAAGAAGAGTATAGAGTGATCTATAGTCAAGGCAATATACTGATCAGTAGTCAAGATAATAGACTGATCTGTAGGTAAGACAATAAACTGATCTATAGACTTGATTATAAACTGGTTTCTAGTCAAAACAATTTACCGATATATAGTCAAAACTTAAGACCAATATATTCTATTCTAATGATATAGTTCATTTCTGATATAATTTGTATCTTGTAAGAGACGAAATTTCTGTTTTGATCAAAAACTTACATAATTTGATATTTTATGTCTTGGCACTTTAATGGGGTCTTGAGTCAATTATGGATCGAGCTCAGAAATATATTCCAAAAAGTTGAATATTTCTCGAATTTAATTGCATAATTTTTAAACCGATTTATAGATAAAATATTGATTCCCTGCAATAGGGCTATTCTCTATTATGGACTGATCTTCATACAATTTGGTAGTGATATTTAAATTCTTCTAAAATTATGTATTTCATTGTATAGCTAAACGTTAAAGTAATTTTCTAAGGGGGGCTTTATAGGACCGCTAGGTGACATGATTTTCTCTATACTTCAAAGTAAGAATAGTTTTACTATTTCCTCTTCTCATGGTGCTATCGGGCCTCCAACAGTTAGAAGTTTTTAGCATGTATTTATGTGTGTACTTTGTGAGGTCTACCAGCAATATATCAATATGTTGCAAACTTAACGGCAAAATCTAGACTAAACAATAGATTAATAAATACATGTTCCCTATACGATTACCATAAAAATGTCACAATTTAAGATGGATGTGACAGTTGGCGTTTGTAACGCCAATTATGAACACAAGCATTCATTTGTTATATGAGAAGTATGTGTTTTCTTATCTTGAATAGGAAAATATTTTAATTTTGTTATTAATATGGAACTACATTCTAAATATACATTAGGGTGTTTATTTTCTATATCTAAAACTCGTCTTAATCTTAATATAACTTATAGGTTGCGATTGATATAGACATACTTATATATTATTAATATAAATATTGATGTCATATCATCTAGACACACTTCTTGAAATTTTAAAAATTATAAAAAACACCCTAATATACTTACACATGTATATGTACTTCCGTATGTACTATTTGTTTTCACAAGTGATAAAGTCATTTAGTTTTACCCTCATGTGGTTAAATAAAATACAAAAATGAAATTCTAGATAATGATGGTAAATAAAGACCAAAAAAAAAACTAAACAAAAAATACTTCTAGTTAAACTTAATATTAAAATATCCCCATAAAAAAAGTCTAAAAAAGAAATACAAAACTAGAAATATAAATAAAATCTAAAAATATGTTAAGGGTGGATAATATTTTGGGGCTCCCTCTTTTGCTATAAAAATATTTGGAAAATAAAATGCTTTTGTTTGCCAAATTTTGATTACATTATTATATTTGTCTCATTTTAGAACTATTCACTTTTTTTTTAGCAAACTTCGAGATACATACATATCTACATAGACATGTATACATACACATATAAATTACAGATACATACCTAAAGCCAAGAGAAAAAGAGAACGATAAAAAGCACACCGAGAAAAAAAAAAAAAAACAGAAACAAATTTACAGACTAACTTTATTTTGTTGTAAATTAATTATAAATTTCCATGGCAATCACATGTAATTAGCTTTATTCATGCAATGACAATTCTTTACTTTTGTTCTAAATCATATTACAATATGAACGCTTTCCGGTTTCATCCCCTCCTCTCTCGCTCACGCTTATACACATACTCTGTAATACTAACTGTTTCCTGTCTATACATTTGTGTGTGTATGTATTCTTTAAATTGTATTTAACTTGCTTTTCTTTGCAAGAAGCAGAACACGTGTTTTGAAAGGGAGAAAAATGTGACTGCGAAACTATGTATGACAATATATGTACATATGTATGACAGGCACGGAAAATTCAGTACTTTAGTACTTTTATTCAGTACTTTTCGATATTGGTAAATAGAGCGGTAACCCTACAACTTATTTAACACTTTTTCTAGTCTATAGCCTAGTCTATAGTCTAGTCTATAGTCTAGTCTATAGTCTAGTCTATAGTCTAGTCTATAGTCTAGTCATAGTCTAGTCTATAGTCTAGTCTATAGTCTAGTCTAAGTCTAGTCTATAGTCTAGTCTATAGTCTAGTCTATAGTCTAGTCTATAGTCTAGTCTATAGTCTAGTCTATAGTCTAGTCTATAGTCTAGTCTATAGTCTAGTCTATAGTCTAGTCTATAGTCTAGTCTATAGTCTAGTCTATAGTCTAGTCTATAGTCTAGTCTATAGTCTAGTCTATAGTCTAGTCTATAGTCTAGTCTATAGTCTAGTCTATAGTCTAGTCTATAGTCTAGTCTATAGTCTAGTCTATAGTCTAGTCTATAGTCTAGTCTATAGTCTAGTCTATAGTCTAGTCTATAGTCTAGTCTATAGTCTAGTCTATAGTCTAGTCTATAGTCTAGTCTATAGTCTAGTCTATAGTCTAGTCTATAGTCTAGTCTATAGTCTAGTCTATAGTCTAGTCTATAGTCTAGTCTATAGTCTAGTCTATAGTCTAGTCTATAGTCTAGTCTATAGTCTAGTCTATAGTCTAGTCTATAGTCTAGTCTATAGTCTAGTCTATAGTCTAGTCTATAGTCTAGTCTATAGTCTAGTCTATAGTCTAGTCTATAGTCTAGTCTATAGTCTAGTCTATAGTCTAGTCTATAGTCTAGTCTATAGTCTAGTCTATAGTCTAGTCTATAGTCTAGTCTATAGTCTAGTCTATAGTCTAGTCTATAGTCTAGTCTATAGTCTAGTCTATAGTCTAGTCTATAGTCTAGTCTATAGTCTAGTCTATAGTTAGTCTATAGTCTAGTCTATAGTCTAGTCTATAGTCTAGTCTATAGTCTAGTCTATTATAGTCTAGTCTATAGTCTAGTCTATAGTCTAGTCTATAGTCTAGTCTATAGTCTAGTCTATAGTCTAGTCTATAGTCTAGTCTATAGGTCTAGTCTAGTCTAGTCTATAGTCTAGTCTATAGTCTAGTCTATAGTCTAGTCTATAGTCTAGTCTATAGTCTAGTCTATAGTCTAGTCTATAGTCTAGTCTATAGTCTAGTCTATAGTCTAGTCTATAGTCTAGTCTAGTCAGTCTAGTCTAGTCTATAGTCTAGTCTATAGTCTAGTCTATAGTCTAGTCTATAGTCTAGTCTATAGTCTAGTCTATAGTCTAGTCTATAGTCTAGTCTATAGTCTAGTCTATAGTCTAGTCTATAGTCTAGTCTATAGTCTAGTCTATAGTCTAGTCTATAGTCTAGTCTATAGTCTAGTCTATAGTCTAGTCTATAGTCTAGTCTATAGTCTAGTCTATAGTCTAGTCTATAGTCTAGTCTATAGTCTAGTCTATAGTCTAGTCTATAGTCTAGTCTATAGTCTAGTCTAGTCTATAGTCTAGTCTAGTCTATAGTCTAGTCTAGTCTATAGTCTAGTCTAGTCTAGTCTAGTCTAGTCTAGTCTAGTCTAGTCTAGTCTAGTCTAGTCTAGTCTAGTCTAGTCTAGTCTAGTCTAGTCTAGTCTAGTCTAGTCTATAGTCTAGTCTAGTCTAGTCTATAGTCTAGTCTAGTCTATAGTCTAGTCTAGTCTATAGTCTTCTAGTCTAGTCTATAGTCTAGTCTATAGTCTAGTCTATAGTCTAGTCTTCTATAGTCTAGTCTATAGTCTAGTCTATAGTCTAGACTATTCTATAGTCTAGTCTATAGTCTAGTTTATAGTCTAGTCTATAGTCTATTCTATAGTCTAGTCTAAAGTCTAGTCTATAGTCTAGTCTATAGCCTAGTCAATAGTGTAGTCTATAGTGTAGTCTATAGTCTAGTATATAGTCTAGTCTTGCTTAGTCTATAGTTTAGTTTATAGTCTAGTCTAGTCTATAGTTTAGTAATAGTACAGTATTAAATCTAGTTTATAGTCTTAGTCTTATAATCTAGTCTAAAGTCTAGTCTGATGGAAAATTAATTTAGTACTTTATATCCTAGAAGGTACTATTTTTGTTAAAAGTTAGTACAAGTTCAAAATATAAATTTTACATACATGATGAAGTACGACTAGTGGGGAGGTTGTAGCTCTTGGTGTATGTTATCATATATTAGACCATGCCCTTATACTTGTACTTTCTTATTTGTTTATTCTACTTCTGGTGCTAATGTTATAATACTTACTTAAATTCTATTAATAACTTTTTAATTTTTCCTAATTTATGTTATATGTATAATAAAACTTGTTTTGTTTTCATTAGTTAAACAAATTCTAACAAATCGTTTGTTTTTTTACACCAGAATTCCTTAACTATAAATTTTTCACACATACTCACACTCAATCAGTTTGTAATTTCCGGAGAATTGCAACTTTTAAATAAATGAACAAAAAAAAAAAAAAAACTAACCAAATAGGAAACTTTTTTTAAAATTCAACATTTTCTAAACAAACCAATACATTTTGCATATACACATACATAGGTACATATTTAAAAATTTTGAACCTGCAGTTTTAAAAGTTAACCAGCGAAAATATGTTAACGACAGAGTAGTTAATCTGATATAATCTGCAATAAGTCTTCATCTTATTATATGACAAGTAAACATATATTTGACAATACATATTATATGATGTTCTTGTGATATTTTTTATTAACAGTTATGTGCACTGCAGGGTATTTTTACATAAAGTTTCTCTTACCTAATACGTATACGTTCATATGTCTATGTTGTTGTTTTTTTCCTATATACCTTTACATAAAACCCCATTTATGCTGTAAAATAGTTTAAATGTGAATCGTAAAAACCACAAAATATTTGAACTTTTAACAAAGTACTATACGAGTTAAAGTATTTTACCAGGTAAAACAATTTTATTTTGTAAATGCTTGTATAGGAATTTAAGATACAACTTTATTGGAATACATATACATATGTATATCAGCCTCATAAATTTATAGAAATGTTGAAAAATAAAGTGGAAATTTTAAATTATTTTACCGTTTTAAATATAAGTTTTAGAAATCTCTAGTTCCAACATCGATATTTTTGTCCTAGATTCTTATTATTTTCCAAAAATTTAATCGTAATATTTTGTATTGATGCCAAAATAGTTATATACGTTTAAGAAATTCTTTGACTAGGTAGTCAGTCTATGGTCGCTTATACTGGTGAACAAAATTTGAAATCCATGATGTTGTTACACCCGGTCCTGCTAGTTTTTGAAACACCAAACTTTCTAGAAAAAGTAATGAGTTAAAAAGCTAATAAAACCTCTTTTCACTACTTCTTCATTAGCATTTTAAGTTATTATTTTAACACGGCGATGTCATTGGAGAAGTACTTTCACGCTCGCTTACAAATAGCGATTTAAAGAAGTACTTATAACTTCTCTTACAAAGAGTTTGTTTAGTAAGTTGTTTTATCTTTTAATCATAAAAAGATTCAGCTAGAATACAAACAAGGGACTTCGGTTTGTTAGTCAAATGTGATTATAAGAAAGTCATTACTATAGTACTTCTAAGTAATGCAGACGGTAAGTAGTAGTCATTGAAAAGTAAATAGTTATGAAAGTACTACCCATTACTGAGGTTTTGCTGGGTTTCTTTTCAAAATATATTTTTTTATGGCATTATAAATCATAATTAAAATTTAAACCTATTCTCCTGGCATGACTAGCAATAAAAAATGTCACGTTATTACCAATAACGTCATTCTTATCTGCTCCCCACTTGTGGGCATCGCAGGCTGTCCTCGAAATAAGACAGGTAAACCATCAGATCTGAATCATTTCATATAGTTCATACTAGTAAAGGTGTCGAATTCATACTCCCCACTCATCACATCATTCCTGCCGAGTACGAGCTATTATACAGTTTTCCTAACATTTGTTACATACAGTAACCCATATTAGCGTAATCCTGGAATGTCTCGCTCTATCATTCAGAGATACCCGACATTTTTCAGTTAACCTAGATATCTTTAAGATACCTGCTTGATTTCCGATCACGGTTTTGCTGTCCGTATAAATACATACATTTGTACCTGTCGATATGTCTTAATACCTCAGCCAATAGTAGCTATATCCGCCTGTAAAACACTACAATAATTATGTAGTCTAAAAGAAGATTTGATTCCAATTCCTTCGATGTAAAATCAACCAAACAACCTTTCGCTCCTCTTGCTTGGAGTCATCAGTGTAAACATACTGTTAAGTAAGATGAAAATCGGACAACATTTAAACGAGCCCCTTTATAAGCTCTCTCTCATAAAAGTACGAAAAGGAAATTCGCTATACATAAGTTTTATACAAGCTTTAAAACGTTCTCCCAATAATATAAGAATCGGTCCATATTTGACTCAAGCTCCATATAACTTTATCTCAGTAGATCGGCTTATCTTTATTTAAATAATTTTCGTTTTATGATACAGTCTTTGTTGAGTTTGGTTTATAAGCCTTGATAGAAGCACACTTTCAAAAATCATTTATATTGACGATTCTGTAAGAAACCTCTGAGAATAAGTCCATATTAGGGCCACCTATTTATGACCGACTATATTGTCATACATCTTTTAATTTCTAGTAATAACTTAAGCCAATTATCAATAAAAAACATTTCTGATCCTCATGAAGGTACCGGATTACTTTATGGGTCCCAATAGTAAAATTTTGTTATATATATTCTATATTTTTCCACATGAGTATTAGTACATGTGCCCCAACAAAGGTGTATTGGCATCTGCATGATGGCTGTATATGCATTTGACTAAATCAATTATCATTGTATGTTTTCTATACAATTAAAGCCAATTAAGCATTGTATATACATACATATATACATATACACACATACATACATATATACATAAAAATATGTTGAAGTCTGAAGAAATCTGCTATCACATTATTGCAACGTAAATGTTTATTAGACCAGTTCAATTTTTCTAAAAAGGAAATTTGATATAATTTTTATAATTTTCCTGAATATTTAAGGAATATCAGGGGCTTAAGAGAGGAATAGGGGCTTAGGGAAATAGTGGAAATTCCAAAAGAGGCATATGCATACAATGTTATCAAATTATCTTAACAGACAGACATACGAACATAGCTTAATCGACCTAGAAAATGATTATGAGCCGATTGATATATGACTAACAGGTGTCATGTCAAATCACTTATACATAGGTCCTCGGTTCGTAGTGATATAGGATATCGTAACTATTTTTTCCATTAATAGCGAAAAAGGTTTTTAGATAAAGTTATCTAAAATAAGGAGTAGGTTATTTGAATCCAATACAAAGTACTTGAATCCAAAGAAGTACTTATAAACCTCAGTTTATTCGAAATTTATTTTTCTTAAGCAGGACTAATAGACAATCATTCTTATGTATTTGTATGTGTAAACACAAATTGATTTTGAAGTAAGTACTTATCGTTGAGGTATATGTTATAAATCTACGAGGATTGTTGACATAACCTATAGAAAAAAATAACAATTTTAAATTCCTTATATGTAAAAGACAGAATTTAAAATATCCTAGAATTCTATAGCAATAGTTTATGTAAGAATAGTGTTACGGTTATATTAAATTGACGGTTCTAATAACATACATATGTAGATCACATACCCTCGTATATAGAAAAAAAAAATCAAATTTTCCATTTCGTTATGGTTCCCATGTTCTACTATATACAAACATATTTGTAATGAGTTCAATTAGATTTTCTCTTGTCAATACCAGTTAATAGAGAAAAAGAGAGAAAGAAAAAAGAAACTGAATAATAAAACCAAAATGTAACAGGAGAAGAAACTTCAGCCAGAGTGCTAAAATGTCAAACTCATAACAATTACAATTAAAAGCAAAAAAACACACAGACCCTGCTTGTCTTTAAATACCCACCCATCAACTATACAAAGACTTTTCACCACAACAGTGCTTAGGAAATCCTGAACTCCCAATAGTTTTAAGTAACAGTTCCAATTTATTGAATTTTATTAAACAAATTAAATGCGTAATATAAACATACACTGATTACACAGCTGATTACTTTAGGTCACTATAGTGACAATTAATTCTTAGAAATATTAAAAACAGTTAGTAGAGTAGAGTCAAAATATTTCGAGACATTATATTCAAAAATTGCTAACTCATTCAAGTGCTAACTCTCTAGCACTTTTTTAATAAGTGGCCTAATTGAAAAGCCATTTTAACTACTTCTAAAACTGTAGGGTTTCTTTACTTTTTTTCATTTATAACATAAATGGAATTTAATGATTGAATGAATTTATAAATGCATTATTAAATTATTTACAAAAAACACATATACATATGTATATACTCACACATACTTACATAAATTTAAATATTTATTGATTGACTGACAAATGAATATTGAATTTTAATTATGAATCGTTGTCATTTTTGTGGTAGCACTTGTAGTTGGTTGCAAAAATATCTTCGGAATGAAATTGAATTAAATTTTCGTCAATAAATTACTAATAAACTCATAACTTATACAAATGTTCATAGACACAAACTACACATACAATTAAACTTAATTAACCAGACACGCCTTTTCTTCGAAAATTTAATTAACATGTCCAATTGAATTGTTAATTGCAAATTCAAAAATCTTTTTGTTTCGTTTAAAAGTTTTATTGAATTAGTTTGGTTATTGTTATTAACAGTGTTGCCAGGAGCTTCAGGAAAAAAAGGAAAATCGGGTTTAAAAAAATATTTCAAAAGCTTTTTTAAATTAGGCGTATACTTAATATTTGTAATATCGATAAATCATTAATACGTATACGTGCTGGTGTCGCCAAAAAAAACCGTGCAATCTCACAATGTAAAATTTTCACTTGAAATGAAAAAAATCAAGATTATAGACTAGACTATAGACTAGACTATAGACTAGACTATAGACTAGACTATAGACTAGACTATAGACTAGACTATAGACTAGACTAGACTATAGACTAGACTATAGACTAGACTATAGACTAGACTATAGACTAGACTATTGACTAGACTATGGACTAGACTATGGACTAGACTATAGACTAGACTATAGACTAGACTATAGACTAGACTATAGACTAGACTATAGACTAGACTATAGACTAGACTATAGACTAGACTATAGACTAGACTATAGACTAGACTATAGACTAGACTATAGACTAGACTATAGACTAGACTATAAACTAAACTATAGACTAGACTATAGACTAGACTATAGACTAGACTATAGACTATACTATAGACTAGACTATAGACTAGACTATAGACTAGACTATAGACTAGACTATAGACTATACTATAGACTAGACTATAGACTAGACTATAGACTAGACTATAGACTAGACTATAGACTAGACTATAGACTAGACTATAGACTAGACTATAGACTAGACTATAGACTAGACTATAGACTAGACTATAGACTAGACTATAGACTAGACTGTAGACTAGACTATAGACTAGACTATAGACTAGACTATTGACTAGACTATAGACTAGACTATAGACTAGACTATAGACTAGACTATATACTAGACTATAGACTAGACTATAGACTAGACTATAGACTAGACTATAGACTAGACTATAGACTAGACTATAGACTAGACTATAGACTAGACTATAGACTAGACTATAGACTAGACTATAGACTAGACTATAGACTAGACTATAGACTAGACTATAGACTAGACTATAGACTAGACTATAGACTAGACTATAGACTAGACTATAGACTAGACTATAGACTAGACTATAGACTAGACTATAGTCTAGACTATAGACTAGACTATAGACTAGACTATAGACTAGACTATAGACTAGACTATAGACTAGTAAATTTCGTCCAAATCGATTTTTTGAGTTGGTTCACTTGACACGAAATTGCCCATTTGATTTTTTCCGCAAACTGAGTACTTTAATATATATGGTTCTATAAATATGTATATAAAAATATATAATACGATGTATGTATTAATATGACTGAAAACAAATTTCCAGCTGCTGCTGCTATTCTACTTCGTCGGCTATAATAGCTTTCTTAGCTCGAAGAAGTATTTTTTCTTTGTCTTATATACCAGCATATATCCTTACACATATATACATATATAATTGATTTTATAGTATCCTTGACATAAATACACTCCAAAAGTTTAGTATTTTAGTTGGTATTTTTTTCCATTGTTTGTATTTTTTCTAGCAGCTACCGATTTGTTTTTGCCATCAGTCCAGAGTGTTTTATTTATTGGCGGTTTATGGTGGTTTTCTTCAATTTAGTTTGGTTGCTTAAAACATAAAGGAAAAGAAGAGTGATTTTGAAGGCAGGGAGTTGTGTTTGGTTAACAATTGATGATGGTTTCAATTTTATTGTTTTCCATTTATATACGACTACCAAGTAGATGCCAAACTAGAGTAGAGAAAAGTTTTTTTTTTTCTATTTCTTGTTCTTACTTTATCGAGAAGTATCAAACTCTTTATTATTTTATTGAAGTGTAGTTGATGGTAAAATGGACTGAATATATATATTTTATATTTTTACTTTAAGTATAGTAAATAGAATTTGAAATATTAGGTCAGTTGTGTTTATTTGTTGGAAAAGAAATGGTTAAAAAAATCAATTTAATAACCAGTAAATAAACAAGAATGAAGTACTGCCAGTATAATTATATTATAAGCACTTCCAAGGTAGCACTAAGTGCTTATTTTTAATTTCATTTCATAAATAGAATAATAAATTCAGTCTTGGGCTCAAAGATCATATTAAAATTACTTTTAGTGAAGTGTTTCCAAAGCCGGGAACAAGAATTAATAGAACTAAAAGCAAACTCTTATATTTTATTGCTGAAATTGTTTTATTTAAATTTTGTTTAGGGACCTAAGAAATAAAAAATATCATTTATATTAAAGACATCTTCTAAATGTTAATTGTGGGGAAATGCCAAGTATTTAGTTAATACTCTTGCTATTCTTTTATATGGAATTTAATCTAAAGATGACTCAAAAAGAAAACACTTTCTTACATCATAAAATTTAATGTTTTTATGATTTATTACTTTCAATAAAACAACAATTTTAACTTATTTACGGAATGACTAAAGTGGTCATAAAAAAATCTTAATGACCAGAGAAATATATATAAAGTACAAATGTATTGTCATTTATATCTTATGGGTGGCTATAAAAGAAACTGCAGTTTAAAGTTTGAATAGAAATATAGTATTCTAAAAACCAATTTAAAATGTCTAATAAATTATGTAAATTATGCTAGTCTATCAGTCGTGGATTCGATTCCACCAAAGACTCTGGTCTAATTAGTAATTGTATTGTAATACACTAATAAATGATAAATCCGAATCGCGAGGGACTAAGCTAAATATATAGTTTTCTACGATTTTCACTGTACATTAGTACTTGTAAGTACTTGGTCCTACACATTAGCTAAACACATTTGTTGTTTGGTGATGGACTGGTGTAGGGTCATGGACTAGTTTGAATTGGTGATTTAAATTTTGGAAGCGTATAAACTCTCATGTGTCTCAGATAGCAAAATTAGTAAAGCTCGAAAAGAATTGAGATTTTTAACTGGATATACTAATACAGATCTATAGTCTATCTATTTGAAAGACTCCACAACATATTGTGATAAACTTGTCTTGCTTTTAATAACTGTCTGAAGCCTTTATCCGAACAAGTGTGAAGACAATGTTAGACGTATCGGCTTTACACCTAGATATGGCTATGGGTATTTCTGCTAAATTGGCTCTTCGACTCAGAGAGTCATATTGCGGAATGCTGACATTGATCGATGCAATGTAATAACATATATAAGTATATAATAACAGACGGACTACATGGTTTATACATCAAGTATTATGAGTCAAAATAATGACAAGGTAAGACCATTGCCATTGGAGACAAAGCGATCTCAGCCTAAAACTAAGCAAATATAGTTTCAGACAAGGTAAGACCATTGCCATTCGATACAAAGCGATCTCAGCCTAAAACTAAGCAAATATAGTTTCAGCTAGTTTCCTCCAATGATCATTTTGTTCAAGATATTTTGGCCGATCTTGAATCTACTAACAGTGATAGAAATTCATTGACTTCTTATAGACATACTTACTGGGCACTGTATGTTAGTAGCCCACAAAAGCTCATGATTCCCGTTCAACTTACCTCAAAAGTTATTTAGATGAAGTTGCCAAATCGATAACTACATTCTAAATTATAACCCCACCCTACAAGGTTCCCGAAGTGCTTAACAGAAGCACCTGTCCTGATGACGTTATATGACGATGGTCCTTTTCAATCACTGGATGAGCAAGAGACGAATCACCATCAACCATTTGTATCTTGCAATCTTTGTACATTTACACTCGAGCTATCTATTTTCGGATTGTCATGGAATTATAAGAGTAAACTCTTAAGCTATTCACGACTTTTTAAGTACCGTAAGCCACACAACCACTCGTAGACTTCCATAGTCACGACACTTTGTATGAGTCAGACCAAACAAACAACCCCCCCCCCCCTCCTCGAGTGCTCGGGGGTCATGCCACAGCCAATGCATGTTACCTCGATGAAAGACCCCATTTTGGTGTATTGCAATCCCGGGGTAAAAAGGTACTACCAGTACCTCTAGCCTGCCGGGACAATAATGATCAAATGAATTATCGGACTTTCCTTGGAATAATAATCTAATCTGGTACTACGAGTGGCCAGTTGCCCGCAGGTCTATGTCTTGGCTAGTTTGTTGATTGAGGTTCCTTGGGTTCCATGTAGTAGCCGTGGTTTAAACCCAAATTCGCGGGAAGGGGTGCTTGGTTAAAAGATTGATACACGGTGAAATATAAATTTCCGGGAGAAGTTTCTGTTACCGCTCCTAGTTTCTGGAATAGTAGAGTAATAAAATGTTAGATTTGAGCTGAAAATGCAAAGATTAGGTTAACGTCCCTACCTGCTGTCGCCGAAACAACAGAGCCATCTCAGTTGTGGCGTTGGGCGACTTAAGATGTAAAGAAATGCATTGGGGTGAGTCTTTAGATGATGATAATGTTTGTAGGGACATCAACAGGTGTTTTTACCTGATGTTGGGTCCGCCCCTTCTATCGGCACTAACTAGTGATTGAGCTTGACTCATGATATATATCATTCCTCAACGGTTCTACTATGTAAGAGCTCTAGTGCTTGAGCAAAGTGCATGGGCTGGCAAAAACATGTACAAAAATTGTCAGCTGCGTGTAAGATACACAAAGGGTTAGTGGTGAGTCGTCAAAGAAGCTCAACCAATGATTGGAAAAGACCACCGTGGAGTTGGCCAACACTGCAGGCATTACAATTGATATTAATTTCTATGAGGCAGGAGTATAGAGAGGTAGTTGCCTATAGATCTGACCAAATCAGTGTATATTCTTTACCTTTGTGATCGCATAGATTTATCTCAGAATATATAAAACTCCACATACAGCACTCGCTTAACCAAAATTCTATTCTTATACACCAAATTTAGATGTTACTCTGATCAAAACATGAGCCTCGTAGACTCAATTGACACCTTGAGCTTTAGGTCCCAACAGACCCGAGGTTCCCCTATCGCGAAAACTCAATTTTGAGGAAAGATTTCGTTTTCTTTGCCGATTACTGTGTATGCGAAAATGAGCCTTTAAATGTTTTAGAATAATATTGTCATTTTAATAATTAAAAATAATAATATTTATTTCATGTTATTTACGGCATACATTCATTTTTAATTAATTATTAACACATTTAAAATAAAAACACACACGCACACACATAATTAATTGACAGTGACACATGCATATAACATTAAATCAAACTAAATAAAACATCTAAACAACCTTCATTAGGTGAATATGTATGTAAATGTATAATACCCAGCAGATCTGAGTGATAGTAAACTATTTTACAATGGACACTGATTTTGTTGATTTTTGATCAAAAATACTATATTTTTGATTATTTAAAGACACAATTGGTTCTATAATAGTTTACTTGAGGTAGGTTAAGTATACTATTGGCCAGATTTCGTTTAGTATTAAATGTAACCCTATTGTATAAATAGGAATGGGTCAAGTACTAGGTACTTTCAGTGAAAATTATTATACAAAAAGGATAAATTGACTATCTGCAAAACTGCTGGTTAGTTACTTACATACATACATGTGTACGTATGTATGTACATATGTCTAAATTTACTTTATACATACATATGTATATACAAAAGACCAACAACTAAATATTACCATAAACAGTAGTTACAGCAAGTAAACAAACTTGGCTAAACAATGTCGTTTATATAACTATATCAGTACATTAGGATGATCATATTTATGTGGAGCTAAAAACGTGGAAAAACAAGTAAAAAGTACGACACAACTTATTTTCAGAAGACATGCCTCTAAGCAACATTTTATTTATTCAGTACTTTTCGACAGTACTTTTTGACATAAAAAAATACTACAGTACTTTTTATATTCTACGAAACTTTAATAGGGAGGGTCTGTTGGTTTTGTGCTAATGTTTGTAACGCACCTATACCCACCAATCGGCTCAGAATCATTTTCTGATGAATTCTTGTCCAAGTTTTGTTAGGATCGGTTCATATATGTGACCCTGGCGCCTTGCCTCTTTCTGAAAATCAGATTTGTATCAAAAATTTTAAGAAATTATGGCAAAATTCACCATGAATGCCCTGGTGTAGGGTATAATATGGTCGTTCATGCCCAATTATACTTGCTTACTTGTTTAATATCATAAACATTCATAAGTAGTCCATACATACATTAAGCCTAGTACCTCCAATCTTGAACCAACCATCCGACTATATTACACCACACACGGACTTTGATAGAGTTTTCAAAGTCAGAGTTCCTTCCAGGAGCGAGTGTTGTTGGTTCTGGTGTATTCTGTGAAGAAGCTGGGGTAAGTATATCTCACCGTCTTCCTGACAACTCTAGTGTTTTTCAGGCTGAAATGTTTGCGATGAAGTCAGCCTGTAGGGTACTACATGACCTCAATATTCGCGGCAACATAGGAATCTTTGTCGAATCTTCTCTCACTAAATTCTTATACTACCTCTTTCCTATTAGTTAGATAATGCAAAAAGGATCTGTCAAGGCTGGGTCGCCTGTCTAGCCATAGGGACTACTACGAACAGGTAGATGAGCTTGCCAGAACGCGATCTGCTCTTGATATTTCCAACGCCGTTTCAGTAGCAACTCCGTTACGTTTCATCAAGAACAGTATCCTCAAATTCTTTCTACAAAAGGCTGAAAATAGGTGGATTAACCTGGACACATATAAAGGGGCCAAGTTATTGTGGCCCTCCTTCAATGAGAAACGCACAAGACACCTTTTAAATCGAAGTAGGCGGAACATATCGAGGCTGATAGCAGCAATAACGGGACACTGGGTGATAGGCAGACATGCAAGTTGGCTTAGGCTCGCTTTTAACGATTACTGTCGCAGTTGCAAAGACAGGGAAAAGGATGAAACGGTCTTCCATCTTTGAATGCCCTGCTCTGGCCGTAACGATAAACCGCTTCCTTGGCAGTTACTTCATATCTAACCTTGGTGAGATATCTGGGTCTAAGCTTAGTGATATCTTCAGATTTCTCACAGCTACAGGCTGGATCTAATACTATAAATACTACATCAGACGAGTGGAGTGGTCCGGTCAAAACGGAGTCTCTCCGACTCTACTTGACAGTTCGCGTGCAGTGAACTACCACGTTAACCAGCCAACCAACCAGTCCATAGATTTGTCTAAAGATTACTCTATAATCTTGTTCAAAAGCTAGTCAATAGACTAGTCCATAGATTAGTGAAGATTAGTTCATAGACTACACTGTACACTAGAATAAAGACTAGTCATTAGACTAGTTCATAAACTAGTCCATAGACTAGGTTTACTAGTACTTAGAATAGTCGATCGGCTAGCCAATGAACTAATCCATAGAGTAGTCAATAGACCAGTCCATAGATTGTCATTACATACAAGCGATTACCATTCACGTTGACAAGTTATGGGTTAAATAACCAAAGAAAGCCGAAAGCAAAAAGAAGTGCCTTTATTTGTATATATCACATTACTACTATCATTACTAGGGTAATGCTTGGTAATGAATTATTATTATTATTAACTGAAAACTATTAAAAGTCATTACCAAGTTTTTCAGTAAAACATGTTTAATTTGAGAGAACTTCATACATATTTCGGAACGCTCCTAATATTAAATTTAATAATTCTGTTTAACCAGATATTATGTGGTTTTATTTACTAAACATCCTTTTTTTGTAGTTGCTGTCGTTGTTAGAATATGTATTGGTTGGTTTTTCGGTATGTTATATTATTATATAACGGATGTTTAGTTTAAACACACATACATACATTCATTCAGATATACAAATGCAAATAACTCTATATAATTTACGTAAATATTTACAGAGGTATAGAAAATACAAAAAAATACGAAAAAAGAATCAACCACACCTCCATAGTTCATATACATTCATACATACATATATTCACACAAATTGTAAGTAAATTATAAAAAATTTATGCAATTAACTAAAATACTGGTAGGTAAATAACGAAAAAAACGTAAATACATTAAGATGTTTATAAATTATTTACAGTTAAGAATAAATTTGAATTAGAAACTAGAAATTGAAGAGAAATATATTGGTTCAAGAATTTTCTAATGACTTTCAATAACTACAATATACAATCTTCATTACTTAGTAAAAGTCTAATAATGAGTTATTAAACACGTTACTGGTAAGCTATTAACTGCAAAGACATCACTATGTTATGATAAAAAAGTATTGATTTGCTATGTGTATGTAACTCCCATTACAAACGCTAAAAAAGTAAAGTACTAAAACATTAATTTTTAATTGGAAATATCGACAATATTTTTCAGTGAAATCGTCGTATTGTAAATATGCATATTTTTATATATAAATGAATGATAGAATGTATATATTACTAAATAAATATGTATATCAATATACAAATTCAACATACATATTCCATTTTGGTGTTTATTATATGAAAGTTTATGCTCTGTACTCTTTATGTTTGCTTAATGAATACAACCCCTCAACGCCAAATAACTGTCATTTCAATTTTATGTTTACATTTCTTGATAGATGGATAAGCAACATTCATTTTAAGTTTTTTTTTTCCCCTCCCAAATATTTATCAGTAGTCGAAATATGAATATACATTTTCAGTTAAAATCAGGAAACCAACGAATCAAGCAAAATTTTATTTAAATACTATGTGTTGATGTGCCAAAATAGTTAAACAAATATTAACCACATACATATACAAATGTACTCTATATAGACCCAGCAGTTCGACAAAGGGTCAATGCATCCGAAAAAGACAATGATTTCCACTAACGTTTAACCACGCTCTAATTCGTAATCGTCACTTTAGTGTGCCCTTTGTAAGCGAAAGATGGGACACTTAAAACTTAATCTTTTTGTCTGTCCCTTCGTAATACATATGGTGACGATTGACTTCTCGTAGGAGGAGCACATGTTAAAATAGCTAATCACCTGGACAGTCGGAGGCTAGGGGTAACCCTAATTGGTAGATTAAATAGGTAGTTCGGGACTGTCAGACCGAACTGCTGGGGACATAAAAACATAAGTATTTATTACTTATGTATTTATGTCTTATGTATTTATAATTATTAACTTAAAAGCCCTATTAGGGGGGTTCGAATGTATGGGGGCTAGGACCGATTCAGCCAATTTCAATAGCATTCGTTCTTGAGTCAAAAGAAGACTATGTGCCAAATTTCATCAAATTATCTTGAAAATTGCGACCTGTAGCGTGTTCACAAGGTTTACATGGACACACAGATGGACGGACAGACGGACATAGCTTAATGGACTCAGAAATTGATTCTAAGCCGACTGGTATAGGTTAGGTTATTACAGGTAACCAATGCAGCTTTACTTGCGTTCAAGCTGATCTTTTTGTAAAAATACCTGTAAGAAGAAGAGAAAGATAAGGAAAGTTGAAAAGAGAGACTAGAAAAGACATAGAGGAGGAGTAAGGAAACCGTTGAGGAGAAAAACCAGGCATAATTGGCATGGAGTAAAATAAGTGATCATGTTCATTCTGACAAAATGAACGCCATTAAATCGCCAAAGTAGGCTGACCCAAGCGCCCGAATTCGGGTCTTTGTCATGGCAGGATAATTACAAAGAAGATGTGATGTAGTCTCCTCTTATTTCTTATTTTGACAACTCATACAGAAATCATTGAACGGAAGACCAGTAACAATTGATACCACCTTACCCAGTTGTGGTCTTTGGAGACCAAAGAGATATTTAGACCTGTATGGATCCGTATGGGGACACAGCCCTCTAGCTATTGAGCAAGTGTATTCACGTGACCATCGGTCACGAATAATAGAGGCGCAGTTTTCATTAATCTGTCTCTTTATTGCAAGAAGTGGGACACCTCAGAACTTATCTTTTTCCAGTCCGCTAAGCGTGGTACTTTACACTTGCCATAGTGTCAGCAATATCATTAAGTCGAAGGGAGATGTTTATACCATATTCTTTAATGAAGATGTCACCACCAACTCCTTTCGTCGTCTTGGATCCGTCTGTATATATCGGCAATTATTTAGCGGAAGAAGATATTCTTGAGACTCCGTAGAGATTAAATACTGGAATTGTCTCATTATAGATGGTTCCGTAACGCAAAATTCAGCTGCGTACTGGTGACTCGCAGAAGATCCGTGATCTTAGCGTGACCCATGGAATAGTTTTTCCACTTGACAGTTAAACTAAATCTTATCGTATTAGCCATAGCCAATTGTTTGGCCAAAAGATTCACTAGAGCCGACTGGTATACTTTAAGGTGGGTGTGGGACCAATATTTTTGGGTGTTACTAACATCAGCACCAACACATAATACCATTCGATCCTCATAAAGTTTGGTAGAAGGATTTTTAAACCCATGTGTTACAAAAGTATACTTTGGTCTCAGGATTCCTTCCCCCGGGCATATTTCCTTGATGCTAGATCCGCATCTTGGTGTATTGCAATCCGGGGAAAAAGAGGTGTTACCAATACCTCTAGTCTGCCGGGACTTAAATTGGTGATGTCACTTCACTCCTCGGCTAGTCCTTGGTATGATTTGACATGGGGTCTAACCAGATAACCACATAATCTGATACTACGAGTGGCCAGTTGCCCGCAGGACTATGTCCTGGTCGGTCTACCGGTTACGTCTCTAGGTGATGATGCCGACTCAACAGAGGCCATCCCATCTGCGTGATTGTAAACGGAAGTGATGTTTTACATCTCGGAAGTTAAGCAACGGGGCAGCAATGGTCAGAGATTAGATAGTTCGAGTACTTGAGCAAAGTACAAACACAAGGGAGCGGTGGTGAGTCGTCACAAAGCTCAGCCAGTTATAGGCCAACACGGCAGGTACTCATGTAAAGCACTTCGACATTCGGTCTCTGGATTAAAGAATTTGTCGGCCAGTGTTGTCAACAAAATTCTTCCAAAAATTGTTTTAACTTTGCAGGTTTTTTTTTCGTTATGCCGAGATATACATATGTAGATATAAAACTACAACGTTCTTATATAACGATGCGTTACAAATGGCATAATAAAATCAATAGACGGTCTCTTATTCTTGATGAAGTATATAAAAATATGCCACTTTATGTATGAATAAATGAATGATATAAATTGAGGAAAGAATGAAAAAACAGTGAAAATAAAAGTAGGGGAGAAAACAAAAAAGCTAAAAAGCAAATACTCTCTCCACTAAAACTACTTACAACAATTGTATACAATACATGCTTCACACACATATGCAATACTAAAAAAATTATATTATTAACTAAGGCGTAGGCGCGTTGTATGTGTTGTACATGTATATATGTAACTATGTATTTATGTCTGTCTTTCTCTATTGTTTGTTTGTACATAAGTATGAGTGTAATCATTAATATTTGCATACGATTACGTAAGTCGTTTCAGTTTTACATTCAACGTGTTGTCGTTGTAATTTTTATTTGTTTTTTTTTTGTCTGTTGTGTGAGTGTGTGTGTTTTTGTTTGCAAAAGGAATATTATAAAAGGTTGGCCGCATCTATTACTATTCCATGTTACTTAAATTTTGCTACGGTTGTCACTTACTGAGTCAGTCAGTCAGCATGTCGATGTTTAAATGAATGTATTTATGCATGCGTAATACATATTTTTTTTCTTCTTGTTTTTATTTCATTATTATTAATTTTTTTTTTTATACAATTCATATAATTTTTACTCATAGCTAAAGAGCGAACATTAAGAAACCCAACAGTTATGACAAGGTGTCCATATATCCTTTTAGGTATTTTTTGCAAATTTCTAAGACAAGTAGGTTTGAGTCGAATTTCAAAATTTTGAGTTATTTCTCATGTATGCACTCTTTTTAATACAGAAAGGACGCCCTTCAATCCCAATTAATGCAGAATCCATTAGCATTTTAATATCCTTTAGTAAAGTATAAGAACTCACTTTAAATATTCGTTCGGTATTGTAAATTTTAGTTTGTAAAATTTAGTTTGACACAAGCCCAGTTCTCTGATATAATCAACCCAATCACCACGAACTACTGGGCAAGGTATGACATAAAGTAATATCTTTATATATGTATGAGTAAGAGTGCTTTTATATCAATATACGTATGTGTGTCTATACATATGTATAGAAACTTTCATAATACATACATAAATTATAAATTGCTGGCAATTTTTTCCCGTTCTTTTTCCTTTTTCTGTTGTTTTTTCTGATTTACGTAAAATTTTTTTTCTACTAATGTGACCAGATGTTAAAGTGTGTAAAAAAGAAAAAAGAAATATAAATCCAGCTTTGTAAAATTCGTCGGTCTTTTCTTACATATACATACATATATATTTTTTTAATGATTGCGGACATATAAAAAAATTATACACACACATGTATGATTTACATAAAATATTATAATTTTATACGTATTAAAAAATTATAAAAATAGTAAAATATTTTATTAGTCCATATGAATTTAACATGGCGTATGATACATATTTAATGCATATTAAACAAATTAAATATTAATCATACGTCACACGGTGCTTATCTACTGGCATGTTAGTAATTAAAAAGATAGAAACAAGTATAAAATATTAATGAAAGTAAAATTTGTACGGATAAAGATATTGCAACAAAATTTTGGTTTTATATAGAATCAAATGGCGGTACTTTTTTACCCAGAATGGCGATACTTTTTTACCCATTTTCGAAAGGAAGAAAAACTAAATTAAAAGTGTGAAATATGCCAAATTGTTGTTATGTTCAGTTTTAGTTAGAATGGCGGTGCACTCGTATTGCAAGGTTATCACACCTTGTTTCGGAAAAGCCCCACCAAAACGATCTATACCTTTATATAGGAAGTTGGAGCACCGAACAGTGTTTTATCAAAAGTATTTCTTAGTCTCCGTCAGACTTAACTTTAAGAGTTTTAATAGTCTCCACTAGTATTTGGATTTGAATTTAAATTGTCACTTCTAGGTTATATCGTGAGTATTTTATGGTCTCCACCAGTTTCATAAAGACTTGGAAACAGTTATACGAAGGGATATTAGAGCGGGACAGGCGTAATACTGCCAAAAGCTCGGCAACAACCCCATGTCCTAAAAAAATAAGACAATTTCTACTGCTTTCTATGAAGTAAAGCATATCTCAGAGAAAATGAAACAAAAAGTTGTAGAGCAGAGCAAGGTCTGGGCTATAAGACGGAAGGAAGCAGAACATTCCTATCAATAAACAGTTTTGGCAGGTATTGCAACATGTTCCTGAGGATTGTCATAGTAAAATATACGCTGCTCTCATGCCTAGCCACATGTTCTCTTTGTTTTTCACACAATACTCATTTTAAATGAATCAATTGTAATCAGTAGGGTTTCCTGTAATTGTTCGGCTAGATTTCAGCAGCTTATAACCGATAAAACCCTTCTGGTCCCACCAAATAGAAACCATTACCTAAGCGCCTTGGATATTTGGCTTTGGTGTCGATTTGGATTGTAGGTTGGGTATTTTATGTGATGTTCGATACTTAGGATTATCGCAATCGATAAATTTTTCATCGCAATCAATGATTTGATTCACAAAATTATTGTTAGAAATGTAAGGCCTTTCGGCTTCAATTTGTATGGCAGCCAATTGTCGTGCCTCCGTTACCTTAGAGAATCGCCATCACCTTGTTGTTATTGTATTACATCTAGTCTTGTTGGGAATATAAACTGGACGATTCCTAAAACTCCTCAACCCTTTCTTAGAATCTTTTGATTGGGGATCTGACTACAGAACCACACAATCTAGTGCTAGGCCCACAGGATTCATTATGTTGGCGGCGAGGATGTAGAGGAGATGGTCAAGCCCTGTCATTACCTGTGTCCTGTAATACATCTAGTCTTGTTGGGAATATAAACTGGAAGATTTCTAAAACTCCTCAACTATTCCTTGGAGTCTTTTGATTAGGGATCTGACTATAGAACTTTACAATAACAGGATTCATCATGTTGGCGGTGAGGATGAACATCTTGCCTTGTTGGGAATATAAACTGGAAAATTCCTAAAACTCCTCAATCATTCCTTGGAGTCTTTTGACAAGGGATCTGACAATAGAACCACACAATCTGGTGCTACTGAAGTGGGCTAGGCGCACAAGATTCATCCTGTTGGCGATTAAGATGGAGAGGAGATGGTCAAGCCGTTTCATTACCTGTGCCCAGCGTTATCCAATATTAACAGATCCGAATTGATGTGATGTCATTCCTTAGGGACTTTTGAATCGGGATCTAAGCAGAGAACCACACAATGTGGTACTACTGGAATCGGTTGTTTACACAAGATTCACCCTGTTAGCGCTGAGGATGAAAATGGAAACGGTCAAGACCTAACATTGCCTGTGTCCTGCATTATTCAATATTGGATTGGTTACAGTGAGAGTTCCACTTCTGCACGACTTAACGGATCTCTCCGAATTGATGTTCGTAAGATTGTTTCGTTCATCTCATCAAATTCACCTGCTGCCATAGGTACTCAATTCTCTTAATGGTGGGACGAGATATGATCCGGGTATCCTATCCATTGATCTTTTTTATATTTCCAACGTATCAAATTAATTGGAACATTTTCCAAAAACTCTAAATGTCATAATATCTCCAAAGTTTTTTCGGTTTACCGAAGAAAAAAACCTTTGACCTTTCCGCTGTAGAATTGCGAAATGTATATAGAACAAGTCATTAGTTTTATGGACATGCATATATTTTTACTTAATGTATTTTGCAAATTAAAATTTTGCTAGTACATACATACTTACATACATATGTATGTGTATGTTTATTTGCATTTTTAATTTTATCTAAATTTGTTTGAACATTTCAACACTTTGTTTTTGTTTTAAAACAAGGAACTAAATAGTCTCAAACATACATACAAATGCATAAAAGTTTGAATATGTACATAAACCCAATTCAAGTGTAAGACCCCTCTGGCATATTGATACAATTAAGAGTTTCATTAAAAATGAAACAAGCAAACATATACAAACATTTAAACTTATGTTTGTATATCCTCTCATTCTCACAGTTGAACATGACAATTTTTCAATGTGTTCATGCTGACACTGAGGCACGGAACGGAATATCATATATACCCAGTAGTTACGGTAGCTATAGTGACAAAAGTTGATTCAATATTCTTGAAAATAAATCCGATATGTCTTTACGTCAGATTGGGATAACTGCTCATTTTCCTTAAGGTGTAGCGAGTATTTATACTGACAACTCCAAGAGGAGTTTTGAGTATATTCAAGATTAAATCATCCTTCAGACTGCCTAACTATTGTTTCTTCTGGGACATGTTAGCTTGATGAACTTCCCCAAATGTATAACTTGGCCTTTCCTTGGAATGATTTGGCTTGGGACCGAACCAGAGAACCTATCTTATCTGGTAACATAGGAACCGGTAGCTTACAGCTCAGAGTTTTGGACTTAGTCTTGTCTCGGTTATTGGAGGGGTTTCTTCGGAATGCCCTTACTTGGTGGATGTGTTTCAAACCCAAAATCACAGAAAGATAATGTTGATTAAAAGACACAGTGAAATCTATATTTCGGGATAAATTCGTTGCTGCCGAAAAGACAACAGATACTCTTCGGGGAGGACAACAGATACTATTCGGAGAAGTTTGGCATTAAATGAATGAGATACGAAATGAATAAAGCAGTATACGGTCCTCAATCCATCCGAATATCTAGAATGAAAGTGTCGGATAAATAAGGAATGTACTGAGTTAAATGGTGACGGATGTACCTTATCTCATACAAGTGAAACCAATGAATTTCCCTTCCAAATCAGCATATGTTCAGAGTATATTCAGCGTATATTCTGTTCATACCAGGCTTACCACAGTCAATTCTCTGATAGTAAGAACTTGTTTTTGACTTCTTTGATAGATTCGTATTTCGGTTTACCGATTACGTCTCTATATACTGTTGTCGAATGAACAGACCAACAGGACAGCAGAGATAAGATAGCTTGGGTAGTCGAGCAAAGCGCTTGAACATGGACCGGTGGAACTATGTAAAAACATTGAAACCTGCGTGTTCCTTGTAAGGCACACAAAAGACGATGTTGAGAAGTCTCAAGAAGACCCTGTGATTGAAAGAGTACCACCATCAAATAGGCCGAATGGCAGATGTTCACGTAAAGTATTCGACTATCTATGCTAGTGTTCTTCAGGCAGGTTGCGGTATTATCACATATTTGATTGTATGGCAGATAAATTATTCAGAAAAGGCATGACAAAGTCGCATGAAGAGATTAACATCTTAACTATTATGTCTATTAAAAATTGGAAATAATTCGTTTGAAATAAACATTATGAAAAACCTGTCAGACCTCGAGGTCTATTTGGTGTTTTTATAACGCACTCAGATCATACTTACTAATAAGCTTACACAAAGAGCAAATACGAATGCTGTCCCATATACATATTCTGCTACTTCCCGACATTTATCGAGAATAGAGAGCGTCACTTGAGTACACCGTTTCTGCCAAGCATGGAGGAACTATATTCAATTTTATCACAGAAATCGTTTGGGTGTAATTCTCGATGGAGCCAGTAATACTTAAAACATACTGATACTCTAAAGCCACAATGTGATTAGAAATGAAATGAAACCAAGTGAGCCGCTTATGAAGTTTAAACATAAAAAAACTTCTACTTCGAATGTTACTATCAGAACTGCAGGTTAATATTTTTGTTCTATATTTTGTCTGTTCGTGTCTGATTTTGTTTTATGAACCTCATGCATGTTTAATGCAATATTTTGTCTTATTTCTTAACATATTTTTTTGCATTTACAATAATATATATCCCAGCAAAACACATTCACACATAAGTCCAATTCACAATATGTGTCGTATCGTTGTATGATGTATAAAGATTTTTTTTCTAAAAATTAACATACAACGATACAACAATATGACACCATTTGTGAACAAACACATTTATTTATTTATTTGTCTATTAAAATACAATTACAAATTGCCCGTTGTAGTGAAACATACCAGAGTTTTTGGTAGGAATCGAACCCACAATCCCCAGAATGATAAGCTAGCACACACACTATTTGTTCGAAATTATATTCGAACTTTAGTTTTTGCTGGGTTTTCAAATATTTTGTACTACAATTTTTTTGCTGTCGTAATAAATTTATTTTCGATTGAACCAAGGCACATACAGTAAATTTTTTATAGGCTGCATTGTACATAAACATATACATAGATATAAAGAACAAAACAATGAAAAATACTACATACTACCAGGACAAACATTATTTGACATGTTGTAAAAACTTTTAGACATGTGCGTTTAAAAATGTTGCAATATTCAATGTTTGGCAAAGGGAGACTGTTGTAGTTAAATTAAAAATTTAATTGCTAGATAGTTTTATTTAAAATTAATAAAAAAATATAAAAAATTTTGTTTCTATGAACTAAATACATAAACACATAAGTGACTTAATTGTGTGCACACAAGTGTTTGTGCTACACACACACACTTCAATATACTTGTGCAAACAATTTTTAAATGTTTTATTGTTCCCCTACTTCCGAAATACTTACTAACAACCGGTTATCATACGATTACAATACATTGTATCTACAAGTATTTGTTGCATGTCGAGTTGAGCTGTGAACAAACATCCCTTGAGGTTACAAATCAATTTGCCATAATTATGACACATGAAATGAAATATGTGTATGGGATGACAATATGTATGAGTGTATGGGTTTATAATATAAAAAAATTTAAATAGTTAAAAACAATTGTTCAGCGTTAAAAGTGTAGTATGTGTTTTTATAAAAAATTGAATTACTTACCTATTCCAAAATGTTGGTTTTGTTTGAAGCAACTTCTGTTCATGTTCTTCGAGGTACTTTAAGGAGTTAATAATGAAACGAATTCAACCATTATTATTTCATTAAAATATTTTGAAAATTACGGCCTGTACCTTACGCTCAAGGTTTATATTGGACAGACAGACAGACAGACAGACAACCAACTGGACGGACAGACATGTCTTAACTATGAGATTCTGAATCGATCGGCATACTACTTTAAGGTGAATGTAGGACCAATATTTTTGAGCGTTACAAACATCAGCATAATAACATAATATCCTATACACAATGGGGGTGTAGGGTATAACTAAGTTTAGATATACATACACACATAGATTAGAAATGTATTATCTTTTACTACATATACATACGTATAAACAAATTTGCTTAAACGTTATATACGAAATAGTAAAATATCGTAAAACACTAAAAATTAGTTTTCTAGAAACGATCGTTTTTGAGTTATGCCAGTCTTGTAGTAAATGATCGCCCTGTACATGCAAATGGACATGTATACGTCTAGGTGTTTTGGTAGTTGTCAGTGATTTAATTAAAATTTTACAAATATTATTTATTATTAATAAACATTTAACACGTAAATGAACAAGTGATATCAATTAAATTAACGCGTATACAAAACTATAAAATTCAAATTTAGTAAATATAATTTATTTACATAATAAGGATTTAAAAATTATGAATTAAGTATGTTTTTTGGACAAGCTTTAACATATATTTTCAATGGTAAATTAATTTTCTAATATCAATACAAATTTAACAGGAATTAACACTAACTTAATAAATAAATTTTGAATAACGAGTTATAATAAGTCCAACCTGAACGTCCCTTGAAATTATTAACTGGGGAAATGTAAACTACATACATTTGCAATACCTATAAGGTAAATCTCTGTTTAATCTTGAGCTTTATTTAATTTGTTTTGATACAAAGACAAGGAATTTCACTTTATAAGTTCCGTGTAAACATTTTCGAATGAACTTTTTAAATTATGTCTATCAAATAACAATCATTATAATAAATATTCATAATAAAATCCCTTATTTTATAACAAAAAAAATCTTAAGTAAACATTCAATGAAGATGAAAATTTTTATATTGTTTGATGATCAAAAAGAAGTTTTCAGTAAATATGTCATTAACCCCAATGATAAGACAGAAAGAAAACAAATTTACTCTCTTGCAAATGTATATGAAAAACATCAGAAGTTTAATATTAAGTAAAACATTGTATAACTATTTATACAACAATTTGTATTAAACACTTCAAAATGTTAGTCATAGTTCGCATCAGGCATGCTAAATTCAGCACATTTTTCAGTTCTTTAGTACTTTTTTCGCTACATTTTCAAACCAAGGAACTATTTTAATAAATAGTCTATAGTCTAGCCTATAGTCTAGTCTATAGTCTAGTCTATAGTCTAGTCTATAGTCTAGTCTATAGTCTTGTCTATAGTCTAGTCTATAGTCTAGTCTATAGTCTAGTCTATAGTCTAGTCTGTAGTCTAGTCTATAGTCTAGTCTATAGTCTAGTCTGTAGTCTAGTCTATAGTCTAGTCTATAGTCTAGTCTATAGTCTAGTCTATAGTCTAGTCTATAGTCCAGTCTATAGTCTAGTCTATAGTCTAGTCTATAGTCTAGTCTATAGTCTAATCTCTAGTCTGGTCTATAGTCTAGTCTATAGACTAGTCTATAGTCTAGTCTATAGTCTAGTCTATAGTCTAGTCTATAGTCTAGTCTATAGTCTAGTCTATAGTCTAGTCTATAGTCTAGTCTATAGTCTAGTCTATAGTCTAGTCTATAGTCTAGTCTATAGTCTAGTCTATAGTCTAGTCTATAGTCTAGTCTATAGTCTAGTCTATAGTCTAGTCTATAGTCTAGTCTATAGTCTAGTCTATAGTCTAGTCTATAGTCTAGTCTATAGTCTAGTCTATAGTCTAGTCTATAGTCTAGTCTATAGTCTAGTCTATAGTCTAGTCTATAGTCTAGTCTATAGTCTAGTCTATAGTCTAGTCTATAGTCTAGTCTATAGTCTAGTCTATAGTCTAGTCTATAGTCTAGTCTATAGTCTAGTCTATAGTCTAGTCTATAGTCTATAGTCTAGTCTATAGTCTAGTCTATAGTCTAGTCTATAGTCTATAGTCTAGTCTATAGTCTAGTCTATAGTCTATAGTCTAGTCTATAGTCTAGTCTATAGTCTAGTCTATAGTCTAGTCTATAATCTAGTCTATAGTCTAGTCTATAGTCTAGTCTATAATCTAGTCTATAGTCTAGTCTATAGTCTATAGTCTAGTCTATAGTCTATAGTCTAGTCTTTAGTCTAGTCTATAGTCTAGTCTATAGTCTAGTCTATAGTCTAGTCTATAGTCTAGTCTATAGTCTAGTCTATAGTCTAGTCCATAGTCTAGTCTATAGTCTAGTCTATAGTCTAGTCTATAGTCTAGTCTATAGTCTAGTCTATAGTCTAGTCTATAGTCTAGTCTATAGTCTAGTCTGTAGTCTAGTCTATAGTCTAGTCTATAGTCTAGTCTATAGTCTGGTCTATAGTCTAGTCTATAGTCTAGTCTATAGTCTAGTCTATAGTCTAGTCTATAGTCTAGTCTATAGTCTAGTCTATAGTCTAGTCTATAGTCTAGTCTATAGTCTAGTCTATAGTCTAGTCTATAGTCTAGTCTATAGTCTAGTCTATAGTCTAGTCTATAGTCTAGTCTATAGTCTAGTCTATAGTCTAGTCTATAGTCTAGTCTATAGTCTAGTCTATAGTCTAGTCTATAGTCTAGTCTATAGTCTAGTCTATAGTCTAGTCTATAGTCTAGTCTATAGTCTAGTCTATAGTCTAGTCTATAGTCTAATCTATAGTCTAATCTATAGCCTAGTCTATAGTCTAGTCTATAGTCTAGTCTATAGTCTAGTCTATAATCTAGTCTATAGTCTAGTCTATAGTCTAGTCTATGATCTAGTCTATAGTCTAGTCTATAGTCTAGTCTATAGTCTAGCCTATATTCTAGTCTATAGTCTAGTCTATAGTCTAGCCTATATTCTAGTCTATAGTCTAGTCTATAGTCTAGTCTATAGTCTAGTCTATAGTCTAGTCTATAGTCTAGTCTATAGTCTAGTCTATAGTCTAGTCTATAGTCTAGTCTATAGTCTAGTCTATAGTCTAGTCTATAGTCTAGTCTATAGTCTAGTCTATAGTCTAGTCTATAGTCTAGTCTATAGTCTAGTCTATAGTCTAGTCTATAGTCTATAGTCTAGTCTATAGTCTAGTCTATAGTCTAGTCTATAGTCTAGTCTATAGTCTAGTCTATAGTCTAGTCTATAGTCTAGTCTATAGTCTAGTCTATAGTCTAGTCTATAGTCTAGTCTATAGTCTAGTCTATAGTCTAGTCTATAGTCTAGTCTATATAGTCTAGTCTATAGTCTAGTCTATAGTCTAGTCTATAGTCTAGTCTATAGTCTAGTCTATAGTCTAGTCTATAGTCTAGTCTATAGTCTAGTCTATAGTCTAGTCTATAGTCTAGTCTAGTCTAGTCTATAGTCTAGTCTAGTCTATAGTCTAGGCTATAGTCTAGTCTATAGTCTAGTCTATAGTCTAGTCTATAGTCTAGTCTATAGTCTAGTCTATAGTCTAGCCTATAGTCTAGTTTATAGTCTAGTTTGAAGGATGCCTTTTATAGGAACTCATAGCTGTTATAGAACGAACTCTACTCAGTTGAAATATCAAACAATTTTATAGACAAATGATTTTTGTCGATTTTTATATTGATATCAAAATTTTGATGGACCATAAACTGATTAATTATATGGGGGTACATGTAATTAGAGGCATATTCTCATGTAATTGTTATTTTGATCCTATTTGTAACAGATCGAAATATCAATCTTAGACTTATAACATTATACATATCTTAGGCTCTGATTTTATTCTAAAGCAGTCCTGTCATATTCGTCCGTCTGTCTCTCTGAAAAAAATTGTAAGGATAGGCATAGTTAAATCCTTCAACCCTGTTTTGAAGAAAGTCAGCAGTTGGACAATAATCGGTTAAAAATCGCCCATAAATCCCAAAATTGGGTAAAATGTGGTAAAAAAAAATAATATTTGGCAGAGCCGTATAAAAAACCCTCTATGTACAATAAACGTGAATTTTACAATTAAAAGTCTAATAAATCTCAAGTGTTTTTGTTTTAATTTTTCTCTCCTCTAAGACCAGTAATTTAAAAACACACTACCAAAACCCTTACAAAATTCTATTGTGTTTTTTTGCTCAGTGGTCTTGGTTTATTGTTGATGATAAACTAAAGAAAAAAATATTTAAGTGACATTTACAGTTGACATACATACTTCACTTTTTTCCTTATTGTTTTGGCTGCTGCCACTGCTGCTGTTGTTGTTGTTGTTTTATACAACACAAACACTTTGCCCCAAAAAGAAAAACATTAGAATGAATGAAAAACAAAATTCTGCACATGTACATTTCAATGCATGTGGAACGTAGTATACGTAATACATTCAAACCAAGTTGCATTAAACAAAATGGTGGGAATTTGTAGAAATAGACAGACATTGTAAATTCTAAGGACCCCAACAAGTGACAAACAATTATGCTTATATTCTTGGCAACAACAGCTACAAGGCAGTTTCGTTTAATATTTTTACAAGGCATCAACAATTTACACGTATGTATGTATGTGTGCTTACATTTTAGTTGGAAAACAGGGGAACTTGTAATAATGGTTAAAATAAGTATTTAGTTGTTTTACACACTTCGGTAGGTTAGTACACTTCCGCTAGCTTAGTAGTGTTTTCAAGTCTGTCAGACCGTAGATCAATAGTTCGATTCCCACCAGGTTATCTGGCAGAAGAGCGCAACACAGCCTTATGGAGGCCTGAATATGTTCGGTTTTGATGTAACATACATCCTCCTTACAAACTAACCATCTAACTACACACTTTTGTAAGAATTCAAAATAAATTGTTAAATGAAAATATTTGCCACATCAGACACATTGTATCATTTATCTTATGTTACTCTGTATTTGGTTTTAGTGCCAACAATTATTTCTTATAAAATAAACCAACACTCATATTCGTACATTTTTACATACATTCACAAATATTTAAATATTATGCAACATTTATAAACGTGTTGCATTAGACAACTCAAGCTGAGTGCAACAAGACCAAAAAAAAATTGAAACTGCAGTAGAGACAATAACATATTTTTTTCACCTTTTTCTATTTTTTAACAAAAAACACATTTCAGTATGTTTATACCCTACACCACGACAGTTTAGAGGGTATTATGGATTTGTGCTGATCTATAGAAATATCTGCACGCAACTTAGGGAATTCAAATCCTACAAACTTAAATAAATACATATATATGTATGTGTTTGCAGCTGTATTATGGTATCTTCTTTTTTACTAACTAACTAACTAACTAACTAACTAACTAACTAACTAACTAACTAACTACTAACTAACTAACTACTACTAACTAACTAACTAACTAACTAACTAACTAACTACTAACTAACTAACTACTACTAACTACTAACTACTAACTAACTAAACTACTACTAACTAACTAACTAACTAACTAACTAACTAACTAACTACTAACTAACTACTACTAACTACTAACTAACTAACTACTAACTAACTAACTAACTAACTAACTAACTAACTAACTAACTAACTAACTAACTAACTAACTAACTACCTAACTAACTAACTAACTAACTAACTAACTAACTAACTACTACTAACTAACTAACTAACTAACTAACTAACTACTAACTAACTAACTAACTAACTAACTACTAACTAACTAACTAACTAACTAACTAACTACTAACTAACTAACTAACTAACTAACTAACTAACTACTAACTAACTACTAACTAACTAACTAACTACTAACTACTACTACTACTAACTAACTAACTAACTACTAACTAACTAACTAACTAACTAACTAACTAACTACTAACTAACTAACTAACTAACTACTACTAACTAACTAACTAACTAACTAACTAACTAACTAACTAACTAACTAACTACTAACTAACTAACTAACTACTAACTAACTAACTAACTAACTAACTACTAACTAACTAACTAACTAACTAACTAACTACTAACTAACTAACTAACTAACTAACTAACTAACTACTAACTACTAACTAACTAACTACTAACTAACTAACTACTAACTAACTAACTAACTAACTAACTACTAACTAACTAACTAACTAACTAACTACTAACTAACTAACTAACTACTAACTAACTAACTACTAACTAACTAACTAACTAACTAACTAACTACTACTAACTAACTAACTACTAACTAACTACTAACTAACTAACTAACTAACTACTAACTAACTAACTAACTACTAAACTAACTAACTAACTAACTAACTAACTAACTAACTAACTAACTAACTAACTAACTAACTAACTAACTAACTACTAACTAACTACTACTAACAACGAACTAACTAACTAACTAACTAACTAACTATAACTAACTAACTACTAACTAACTAACTAACTAACTAACGACTAACTAACTAACTAACTAACTAACTAACTAACTACTAACTAACTAACTAACTAACTAACTAACTAACTAACTAACTAACTAACTAACTAACTAACTAACTAACTAACTAACTAACTAACTAACTAACTAACTAACTAACTAACTAACTAACTAACTAACTAACTAACTAACTAACTAGACTAACTAACTAACTAACTAACTAACTAACTAAACTAACTAACTAACTAACTAACTAACTAACTAACTAACTAACTAACTAACTACACTAACTAACTAACTAACTAACTAACTAACACTAACTACTAACTAACTAACTAACTAACTAACTAACTAACTAACTACTAACTAACGTAACTAACTACTAACTAACTAACTAACTAACTAACTAACTAACTAACTAACTAAC